>NC_084627.1:26281023-26428523 GCF_033978795.1 Nerophis ophidion
GACAGAAAAAGAAGTGGCATAAAACACGTCCTACAAAGTTGGAGAAAGTTATACATGTAAACAAACTACAGTGAGTTCAAGGGCGCCCCAAAATTAGTAGGACAAAACTCAACTCGCTAAATACTCATATCAGTGAAGCATGTTTAATACAAACAGTGTGCTTTATAACAGTTAGGGAGGTTTGTGTCATGTTTGTCCTCCTACAGAAACAATATTAAGACGAAAAATATGTTTTTCCCCCTCATTTTTTAGGCCGCCGCTATCTAAAGCCGCGGGTTGCCAACCCCCGGTCTAGAACATGTTTTGCTTTATTCATTATTGACGTGTTTCTTGCTACTTTATGTTAAATATTTTTTTACAAGATTTTTTACAGTTGAGTTTCTCATCCATCATTATACCTTTATATTTGGTTTCATTTACTCTTTCACGTTCTACTCTGTTTATTTGTATTTGTGTTTGACTTTCCCTTCTACTGTTACCAAATAGTAAGGCTGTGAATCTTTGGGTGTCCCATGATTCGATTCAATATCGATTCTTGGGGTCACGATTCGATAATTTATCGATTTTTTCGATTCTATTCTCGATTCAAAAACGATATTTTTCCGATTCAAAAGGATTCTGTATTCATTCAATACATAGGATTTCAGCAGGATCTACCCCAGTCTGCTGACATGCTAGCAGAGTAGTAGATTTAAAAAAAAAAACTTTTATAATTGTAAAGGACAATGTTTTATCAACTGATTGCAATAATGTAAATTTGTTTTACTATTAAACGAACCAAAAATATGACTTATTTTATCTTTGTGAATACATTGGACACAGTGTGTTGTCAAGCTTATGAGATGCGATGCAAGTGTAAGCCACTGTGACACTATTGTTCTTTTTTATTATTTGTATAAATGTCTAATGATAATGTCAATGAGGGTTTTTTTTTATCACTGCTAAACTGAAATTAAAACTAATATTGATACTGTTGTTGATAATATTCATTTTTGTTTCACTACTTTTGGTTTGTTCTGTGTCGTGTTTGTGTCTCCTCTCAACTGCTCTGTTTATTGCAGTTCTGAGTGTTGCTGGGTCAGGTTTGGTTTTGGAATTGGATCGCATTGTTATGGTTTTGCTGTGTAGTGGTTTGTTGGATTGATGAAAAAAAATCTATCCATCCATTTACTACCGCTTATTCCCTTTTGGAGTCGCGGGGGGCGCTGGCGCCTATCTCAGCTACAATCGGGCGGAAGGCGAGTTACACCCTGGACAAGTCGCCACCTCATCGCAGGGCCAACACAGATAGACAGACAACATTTACACTCACATTCACACACTAGGGCCAATTTAAAAATATATATTAAATTTTTTTTTAAAAAAATCGATTTTTTAAAAATGAGAATCAATTCTGAATCCCACAACGTATTCGATTCAATTTTTTCCCACACCCCTACTAAATAGTTTGGACTTTTGATGTTGTTGACATCACCGCAGGGACGTGCATGTAACAATTCTCTGACTATGGGCTAATTGAGTGTCTGCCCATCTTCATGAATTCGCAAAGCAAAAAAAAAAAAAAAACAGCTCGCCTCGTTATTGCGCGTTTTCTGATGTTAATGGCGCCACTTTGCGGGGCATTATGGTAATCTTCCTGTCGCATCTCCACTGGCACCTCACGTCTTTGCCTGGGGGCACCTCGCAACTTCACCACGCCGGTTGCGGGTGGCAAGCTATTTATAACCGCTGCTAATTTGCATATTGCTTGTTGACGGATGGAGAAAGTTTGGGCTTTTGGCGCATCGTAAATCTGCTTGCACGCCCACTGTCTTCATTACGGTAATCATTAAATGTAAGGGGGTTGAGATTTTTAAAGGAAGGTTAAAGTGAGGTTAGAGGGTGTGTGTGTGTGTGTGTGTGTGTGCGTGTGTGTGTGTGTGCGTGTGTGTGTGTGTGTGTGTGTGTGTGTGTATAAGGGGGGTGCAGGCGACACGGGGGGTGGGACACATACACACGCAGCAGAGAAGCAGACGCACAGAGATGCAAATAGTAAAGAAGAAGAAGAAGAAGAAGTAGAAGAAGTGAGGAGCGGACTTTACTCTGTTGCTTCCATTCAAAGTTTGGGGTCCACTTCGACGCGCATGGATTTTGCGCAACCACTGCGGCCCACCTCCCACAAAGTGTTCGCGCGGACGTAGAGACGCGGGTGCTGGCAGAAGTCTGCGTGACAAGCCGGCGTTCGTCACCCCCGTGGAAAGCCAAAGACCAAGCAAATGAGCGCCACAGTCTCCCACCAACACCAGGACGCCTGCGCGCAAAGTCTGAACATGACCGCTTTGTTTTGCGTGGACGCGTGGAGCATCGACTCATCCGCGCATTCTACGGGGAAATAGTTTTGGATTACTTTTTTTTAAATATATATATTTTTTTAAAGTCGGTGCGTGTGTGAGTTTGAGAGAGGAGAGAGAGTCACGATGCGCGGAACCCTGATGGGCGCACTGATCCTGTCCTGCCTGCTTCTCTTGGTTCAAAGTGAGCAGTGGACGATCAGGTCGGACTCCAGCAACTGTGAGCTCAACAAGAAAGTAAGTAGAGATATGTTGTCACTGTCTTGTCACTCATTGTGGTCCTCTGTACAATACACCTCTAGGGCCACACCTGGCAAAATTGGGACCCCTAAATAAAATGGGTACACACTTTAGTATGAAGAACATATTCTAAGTAAAAAAAGACTTAATTTAGAGCAGGGGTCACCAACGCGTGCCCGCGGGCACCAGGTCGACCGTAAGGACCAGATGAGTCGCCCGCTGGCCTGTTCTAAAAATAGCTCAAATAGCAGCACTTACCAGTGAGCTGCCTCTATTTTTTTAATTGTATTTATTTACTAGCAAGCTGGTCTCGCTTTGCTCGGCATTTTTAATTCTAAGAGAGACAAAACTCAAATAGAATTTGAAAAATCCAAGAAAATTTTTGGAAGACTTGGTCTTCACTTTTTTAAATAAATTCATTAATTTTTTTTACTTTGCTTCTTATAATTTTCAGACAGACAATTTTAGAGAAAAAATACAACCTTCAAAATGATTTTAGGATTTTTAAAAACATATATCTTATTACTTTTTAAATTCCTTCCTTTTATTTCCTGACGATTTAAATCAATGTTCAATAATTGTTTTTAATTGTAAAGAATAACAAATACATTTTAATGTATTTATTCATTTTAGCTTCTGTTTTTTCGACAAAGAATATTTGTGAAATATTTCTTCAAACTTATGATTAAAATTAGAAAAAAATTATTCTGGCAAATCTAGTAAATCTGAAGAATCAAATTTAAATCTTATTTCAAAGTGGATTTTAACCTATTTAAAACATGTCATCAAAATTCTAAAATCAATCTTAATCAGGAAAAATAACTAAAATGTTCCATAAATTTTTTTTTAATTTTTTTCAAAAAGATTGGAATTAGCTAGTTTTCTATTCATTTTTTTCGGTTGAATTTTGAATTTTAAAGAGTCGAAATTGAAGATGAACTATGTTTCAAAATTTAATTTTAATTTTTTTTTGTGTGTTTTCTCCTCTTTTAAACCGTTCAATTAAGTGTTTTTTTTCATCATTTATTCTCTACAAAAAACCTCCGTAAAAGGAAAAAAATGTACGACTGAATAACAGACAGAAATACTCATTTTTATATAAATAGATTTATTCATTAAAGGTAAATTGAGCAAATTGGCTATTTCTGGCAATTTATTTAAGTGTGTATCAAACTGGTAGCCCTTCGCATTAATCAGTACCCAAGAAGTAGCTCTTGGTTTCAAAAAGGTTGGTGACCCCTGATTTAGAGTTAATTGGACACGAGGGGAACATATAAAGGTTAGGGTTACTAATAAGCAGTAATTCTGAGGTTATTGAGGGAAGACTCTTATTTAATGGCTTATTGCTTGTATAATAAGATGCAGAATATGTCATTAATAAGCACTTAATAATGACTAATCAAAGGCCTACTGAAACCCACTACTACCCACCACGCAGTCTGATAGTTTATATATCAATGATGAAATATTAACATTGCAACACATGTCAATACGGCCTTTTTAGTTTACTAAATTGCAATTTTAAATTTCCCGCGAGTTTCTTGTTGAAAACATCGTGGAATGATGACGCGTACGCGTGACGTCACGTGATGGAGGGGACATATTAGCGCAGCACCAAACACGGCTAAAAGTGGTCTCTGTTCATGGCGTAATTACACAGTATTCTGAACATCTGTGTTGCTGAATCTTTTGCAATTTGTTCATTTAATAACAGAGACTATAAAGAACAATGCTGTTGGTGGAAAGCGGTGGATTGCAGCTGTCTTTAGCATCGAGACACAGCCGGTGTTTCTTTCTTTGTTGTGAAGCGGACCGGTCAAGCAGACATGTTTTCTCTACGTCAACCAGCATGTTTTTGGATGGGAAAATTGTGATATTAAGTCTTACTGGAGACATCAGTGGATTATGGGACTTCCTCCTGCAGTAGCTGTCAAAAAATGCAGCTGTGAGCTTGGCTCCTCGGCTTCTGTCTGAAACACTGGCGTGTTCACCGCAGCCATCCGACCTCGAGGTATGTCTTTACAATCTCACTAAAACACTATTAGAACAATAAGCAGATAAGGGATCTTCTAGAATTATCCTAGTAAATGTGTCTAATTACATCTGAAATGCTCACACTGCCTCCGCCCGGAGCCGTCGCTTTTTTTTTCTCGTCCTTCACTATCAATATCGTAATTCACGAAGCTTTCATTTTCGCTCAAATTAATGGGGAAATTGTCGCTTTCTCGGTCCGAATTGCTCTTACTGCTGGTGGCTCCCATTAAAAATGTGAATATGTGTGGAGCCCTGCAACTCGTGACGTCACGTGCACATACTTCCCGTAAAGGCAAGGCTTTTCTATTAGCGACCAAAAGTTGCCAACTTATCGTGGATGTTCTCTACTAAATCCTTTCAGCAAAAATATGGCAATAATGATCAAGTATGACACATAGAATGGACCTGCTATCCCCGTTTAAATAAGAAAATCTCATTTCAGTAGGCCTCTAAGAGCCAATATGTTACTAATTTGCATGTCAATAAGCAACTAATTAATGGTGAATATGTTCCCCACACTAAAGTGTTACCACAAAATGTTATTTTGAGACACCATATTACAAAATGTCAATATATTTTTTTATTCATGTGGAACTTTCTTTGTACTTTGTACTTTTTAAAAAAAAAATTCAATCAGACGCATGTTTTCATCTAAAACGTGTGCAAAAATAGAAAATGTTACAATGTTATTTATGTACCATGAATTGATTAACGTGGACCCCGACTTAAACCTTAAGTTGAAAAACTTATTCAGGTGTTACCATTTAGTGGTCAATTGTACGGAATATGGACTGTACTGTGCAATCTACTAATAACATTTTCAATCAATCAATCAATGTTAAAATGGAACTGCACTTTTTTTTTTTTTTTTTGTTTATCAATCACAATCATTATGAAAGACATAGAGACAGATGTATTTATTTAATGCATTTTATTTGGTAAATAAGCTTAAATGAAAGTCTGCTTACTGCGGAGCCAATAGGAAGTTCTCGATTCCAGTGTTTTTCAACCCTTTTTGAGCCAAGGCGCATTTTTTTAATTGACAAAATGCAGAGGTACACCACCAGCAGAAATCATCAACAAATTAAACTCAGTAGACAGTAAAAAGTCGTTGTCGCAATTGTTGAATATGACTTTAAAGCAGGGGTCACCAACGCGGTGCCCGCGGGCACCAGGTAGCCCGTAAGGACCAGATGAGTTGCCCGCTGGCCTGTTCTAAAAATAGCTCAAATAGCAGCACTTACCAGTGAGCTGCCTCTACTTTTTAAATTTTATTTATTTACTAGCAAGCTGGTCTTGCTTTGCTCGACATTTTTAATTATAAGAGAGAAAAAACTCAAATAGAATTTGAAAATCCAAGAAAATATTTTAAAGACTTGGTCTTCACTTGTTTAAATAAATTCATTATTTTTTTCTACCTTGAGTCTTATAATTTTCAGAAAGACAATTTTAGAGAAAAAATACAACCTTAAATATTATTTTAAGATTTTTAAACACATATACATTTTTACCTTTTAAATTCCTGCCTCTTCTTTGCTGACAATTTAAATCAATGTTGAAGTATTTTTTACCATTATTATTATTGTAAAGAATAATAAATACATTTTAATTTAATTCTTCATTTTAGCTTCTGTTTTTTCGACGAAGAATATTTGTGAAATATTTCTTCAAACTTATTATGATTAAAATAAAAAAAATATTATGGCAAATCTAGAAAATCTGTAGAATCAAATTTAAATATTATTTCAAAGTATTTTGAATTTCTTTCAAAATTTTTGTTCTGGAAAATCTAGAAGAAATAATGATTTGTCTTTGTTAGAAATATAGCTTGGTCCAATTTGTTATATATTCTAACAAATTGCAGATTGGATTTTAACCTATTTAATACATGTCATCAAAATTCTAAAAATAATCTTTCACAGGAAACATTTCTAATGATGTTCCATACATTATTTTTTTAAATTTTTCAAGATTCAAATTAGCTAGTTTTTCTCTTTATTTTTTTCGGTTGAATTTTGAATTTTAAAGACTCGAAATTGAAGATAAACTATGTTTCAAAATTAAATTTTTATTTTTTTAATTTTTTCTCCTCTTTTAAACCATTCAACTAAGTTTTTTTTATTTTTTATAATTTATTCTCTACAAAAAACCTTCCGTAAAAGGAAAAAAAATGTACGACGGAATGGCAGACAGAAATACCCTTTTTTTAAAAATTTTTTTTTATATATGTAGATTTATTTATTAAAGGTAAATTGAGCAATTTGGCTATTTCTGGCAATTTATTTAAGTGTCTATCAAACTGGCAGCCCTTCGCATCAATTAAAACCCAAGAAGTAGCTATTGGTTTCAAAAAGGTTGGTGACCCCTGTTTTAAAGCATAACCACTTTAGCTCTTGTCTCAAAGTAGGTGTACTGTCACCACCTGTCACATCACACCCTGACTTGTTTGGAGCTTTTTTTGCTGTTTTCCTGCGAGTACTGTTTTAGTTCTTGTCTTCGCTTTTATTTTGGTGGCTTTTCCTGTTGCAGTTTCAAGTCTTCCTTTGAGCACTATGCCCCGCACCTGCTATGTTTTAGCAATCAAGAATATTCAAGTTGTTGCTGCCTTTTTTGTGTGGACATTGTTGTCATGTCATGTATGGATGTACTCTGTGGACGCCGTCTCTGCCCCACATGCTGTACGTTTTTGCTGTCGTCCAGAATTCTGTTTTAGTTTACTTTGTAGCATGTTCAGTTTTAGTTTCGTTCTATTTAGCCATCCCTAAGCTTCTATGCCTTTTCTTAAGGGCACTCACCTTTTGTTTATTTTTGGTTTAAGCATTAGACACCTTTTTACCTGCACACTGCCTCCCGCTGTCGTCTGCATATTGTGACCACGGCAAAACATTGTCGTCTCACACGACGTGTTCCAGACATCTACAAGGCAATTAGATACCGACTGCCACCTACTGATACGGTATGGTATAACATGGTTACTCTGCCGAGTTCGAGACATTATCGACACTCAACAATGACACATTATTTGCAGACTATAATTACTGGTTTTCAAAAAAATATTTTTAAGCAAAATAGGTGAAACTGCATAATCTTCCATGGCACACCAGACTGTAACTCAGTAGTGTGTCACGACACAGTGGCTGAAACTCCCCTGCTGTATTCCGACCAATAAAACCAAATTGAAAAAAACAACCAAAAAGTGTCAACAATACTCCATTTACATTTCGTGACTTGAATATTAACCAAGAATTAGTGATATTGTTATTATAAGCCAGTGGTTCTTAACATTGTTGGAGGTACCGAACCCCACCAGTTTCAAATGCACATTCACCGAATCCTTCTTTAGTGAAAAATAAAATGTTTTTTTTCAAATTCAAGACAAAGTTATATGTTTTTGGTAACACTTTAGTATGGGGAACATATTTTAAATAACAAAGACTTAATTTAAAAGGGCTAGGGTTAGGGCCAGGGTTAGAGGGTTAGGGTTATGATAAGGCCATGCCGAATAAGGCATTAATAAGTACTTAGTAATGACTAGTTAGGAGCCAATATGTTACTAATTTGCATGTTAATAAGCAACTAATTAATGGTGAATATGTTCCCCATACTTAAGTGTTGCCATGTTTTTTTACTGGTGCACAAAATGAACCGTGCATGAACATCACTTTGTTCAAACAACAAAACCAACACAGTGCATAAACTCACAACAAATTACAAACCTGCAAATCAGTATGACTTCTGCTGTTGCCATATCCGTAATACGCCGATAGGGAGAAGATTTTATTTACCCGATGAGTCGGGTGTGTTTTGACCTCCGCCGAACCCCTGAAGCCGACTCACTTGAAGCCGACCTATGGTTCGATCGAACCCAGGTTAAGAACCACTGTTATAAGCACTAACACAGACAAACCTATTTATAGCGTCGCCGTGATCACAAGCTTCCGTTCCAATAATGATATGATCGACTGATCAGCCGTTTCCTCGTTTCCTTGCTTGCCAAACTTTATTCTAGATCAGGGGTGTCAAACGTACGGCCCGAAGGCCGGATCAGGCCCGCCAACAGGTTTTATCCGGCCCGCGGGATGAGTTTGCTGAGTATAAAATTAACCTGAAATTTTTGAATGAAAGAAACTGCTGTCCTAAATGTGTCCACTGGATGTCACAATAGCAATTCTTTGTATCTTTGTAGATGAAGCTACATACTATGTACAAAATTAACCACAAGATGTTAAGACATCAATTAAGGAACATGATCAAACTACATAAATAACATACTGTAATATGATTTTTATATTATTTTTTTTTATCCTAATAGATTGAAAATTACCACCAATGAGTTGACTGATGAACATTATCACATAATTTATTCAGAAAATATAAATAACGACAAATAAAGTATATATACTTTTAATCGCAACAGGTAATTGTAAAAAAAAACATACCCAACAACATTATATTTTTGTATAATTTCAGAATGTGTTTGTTCTATTTTTACACAAAGAAAACAATCGGAAGTTATCTTTATTTTTAAGTTATCGTGTCGTGTCGTGATTTTACCAGTTTGGCCCAATTGCGAGTATATGTTTCTCAATGTGGCCCCCCATCTAAAATGAGTTGGACACCCCTGTTCTAGATCAGAAAGCATGCCGTTTGCCTGGATTGTAGAAGGCTGAGGACATATTCCAACAAGTTGGAACACTTTCTCAGCCAATTTGGACCCGGACATGTCGGGAGCAAAACCAAAAGACACCACCGTTCCTTTCTTTGCGAGGATTTTGAGACATTCTTCATCTAAATGGGAATATATGAACATTCTAACAGTCGGCATTCTAATGACAGCAGACCTTGTAGAGTAAGTGATGTTATGATGTTTGTTGGCTCTCAAAAAGTCTGCAGTGAGTAATAATCAGTTGTGTTGCTATAAAAAAACAGCGAACATTGTGATGCGTTTGTTAACTTAATGTGCCGCGAATAAAGGACTGGGCGATATGGCCTTTTTTTTAATATCTCGATATTTTTAGGCCATATCTCCATACACGATATATATCTGGATATTTTGCCTTAGCCTTGAATGAACACTTAATGCATATAATCACATCAGTATGATGATTCTATGTGTCTACTTTAAAACATTCTTCTTCATACTACATTAATATATGCTACTTTTAAACTTTCATGAAGAGAGGGAAACCAAAATTTGGTCAAATGACCACAAGTGTATTTATTAAACAGTTATTAAGCAGTGGCACAAAAATTCATGTAATTTCCAAAACAGAAAGTGTTAGATTGTCAGAGATATTTTAAAACAAGCTATGAGTAAACTTTCATGCATGATGTCATTAAGATGACATATCAAACCAACAATAAATTAAAGTGCACTTTGTGTACAGAACGCCACTACAATAGTTTAAAACAAATAAAGTGGACTTTGGTTTATGATGTCACACAATTTATTTCAATAACGTTCAAATAAAAAATAACTGCATAATAGGAAATTAAAGGCCTACTGAAATGAGATTTTCTTATTTAAACGGGGATAGCAGGTCCATTTTATGTGTCATATTTGATCATTTCACAATATTGCCATATTTTTGCTGAAAGGATTTAGTAGAGAACATCCACGATAAAGTTCCCAACTGGAGAAAAGCCCTGCCTCTACCAGAAGTCGCAGACGATGACGTCACATGTTGATGGCTCCTCATATATTCACATTGTTTTTAATGGAAGCCTCCAACAAAAACAGCTATTCAGACCGAGAAAATGACAATTTCCCCATTAATTTGAGCGAGGATGAAAGATTTGTGTTTGAGGATATTGATAGCGACGGATTCATATGTTTTTAGAGACATTTACTAGGATAATTCTGGGAAATCCCTTATCTTTCTATTGTGTTGCTAGTGTTTTAGTGAGTTTAACAGTACCTGATAGTCGGAAGTGTACGTCCACGGCCGGGTGTTGACGCGCGGTGTCTCAGGGAAGTCGACGGCAGCTGTATGGAGGGCACAAGCTCAGCTGATATCCGGTAAGAGGCGACTTTTTAACCACAATTTTCTCACCAAAACCTGCTGGTTGACATTCGGTTGGGATCCATATCCGCTGTGATCCATAGTAAAGTTTCACGTCCGTGAATTTTAAACAAGGAATCACCGTGTGTTTGTGTGGCTAAAGGCTAAAGCTTCCCAACTCCATATTTCTACTTTGACTTCTCCAATATTAATTGAACAAATTGCAAAAGATTCAGCAACACAGATGTCCAAAATACTGTGTAATTATGCTGTTAAAGCACACGACTTTTAGCTGTGTGTGTGTGCAGCGCTCATATTCTTAACAGTTCGTGACGTCAGGCGTACACGTCATCATTACGCGACGTTTTCAAGAAAAAAGTCCCGGGAAATTTAAAATTGCAATTTAGTAAAGTAAAAAGGCCGTATTGGCATGTGTTGCAATGTTAATATTTCATCATTGATATATAAACTATCAGACTGCGTGGTGGGTAGTAGTGGGTTTCAGTAGACCTTTAAATAGTGTATGTCCTTCGCTATGTGGTAGGTTCCTGCGAACGTTATCTCCTTCTGTTGTTGATTTCTTTTTTTCCATACGATGTTGATGTGGAAAGGTTTGCCTCGGCATTTTGTTGGTGTGGCATCGAACAGAGATGTTGACATGCGGAGTTTCAAGCACTGTTCATACTCAAGCGTGTGACTTTTCAAATGATGCTACATATTAGCAGTAATGTTACTTTTTGTAGCAACGCTTTTGCCCCACACATGACAAATTACGGTTATCTGTTCGACATCCTCCCTCTTGAAGCCAAACCAACACCAGACGATGGACTCCCTGCGGTTTTTCTTGGGAATTAACTCTTCCTTCATTTGTTACCAGATTCGCACCTATTTATTTCGTATTACCACCAGCATCACGGCTAACGTTACCCATAGCGCTACCTCTCTGCTCCGCGAGGGCGTATACATATGTGACGTATGACGTGATACTATGTGACGTGTGTAAGAAGGTGTGCTTGTTTTATGTCTCTGTGAGAAGCAGAGACAGGAAAGAGTGATAAAAGCCTGTAGTGTAATGCCAGCAGCTAAAAGCAACTGCGTGAGAACATATACTCGAATATCACGATATAGTCATTTTCGGTATCCGAGAGACAAACCTGCGATATATCAAGTATATTCAATGTATCGCCCAGCCTTACCGCAAATGCCTAAAATGATCAAAATAAAAAAAGTAAATGTTATTATAAATGTGCCCAGCACTACATTACATATATACTTACATCATGTATAAAAAAACCTAATGGAGGTGTTTGGATGTTTTTTTTAGAACTTTATAGGCAGAATAGAGCGACTACCATTGGCTGCATTGTAAGCATACTTTAGATCACATTTATTTGGTATTTAAAAAATGCCTTTAAAAAAAGTACACCAGTCATCATGTTTTTCATAATAGTTGTGAACGATAGGCAAAATTCCCCAAAAAGTGCAGTTCTCCTTTATCATAATTCAAACAATGAATTGGATATCTCGAGCCGGGATTCAAACCTAGTACATCTGATTTCCAGCTCAGCACCAACAGTATGTGTGGGAAAAGCAGACAGGGGCTAGGAATATGTTTATTCATTAATTTACATTTTACATGCACTTTTTCATTGCAAAAAAGTTACGCACAGCTGTTGATCTTCATGTAGATAAGGGCGGCCGTTTAGAAAACATATTTATTAGCCCACAAGGCCCTCATCTACTAAAAGTGAGCAGAATAAGGAGCTAACATTCAGCATGTCTGTCTTCATGAATATGCAGAAAATATACTCATCATCAGAACACCCACAATCCCGAGGAAAAAAATGCAAATATATTGTTCGGCACACACAGTGTGATTTATCAAGGCTGAAACTTTTCTGCAGAAGCTGGCTTGCATCCTTATTTAAAGTTAAAGTACCAATGATAGTCACACACACACTAGGTGTGGCGAAATTACTCTCTGCATTTGATCCATCACCCTTGATCACCCTCTGGGAGGTGAGGGGAGCAGTGAGCAGCAGCGGTGGCCGTTTAGTACGTCTCGTAAGGACATGCAAACTGGCAATTGCGCAGAAATTGTTGTAAGAAAGGAAGGGATCGCGCTCCAGCTTCGTCCTACGTATGACCGTCAATATATATGCATTAAATATTGGACATGTTGTCTATCCAGTTGTATCATTCTATAGTTTTTTAGCTGTTGGGTGACTTAAAAGGCTAATTAAAACACGTTCAATTTAACTATTTTATTGTCTGCTGGCAGTTTTTTTAAATGGTGTTTGTTTTTAATGCATTATCCTTTTTCTTGCATGTGGAACATTCTGGCACACACTTTTGCAGTTAGTACCAGCAGCAACTTTGATGAGCACACTACAAAAGTGGGTGCCGTTGTCGATGGCATTGCAAGGACTGCTTCTGAAATGCCCCCCAAAAAGCTGTGCATATCTGCTGCATGTTTTTAAAACATAGCAAAACACCACAGGTAGGAAGGAGGGCGATAACATGAATGTGCAGTAAATAAGCGTTTCCATAATACCAGCAGGTAGTACATGCAACACTCTATTTTAAATTAGGCAGTCTGCAACAGTTATCAATTGTATACACAGTCTTAGTAGATCACACGCAACATGCACACTAGTGCACACAATTTTACAGTTTGCACGCACTGTTTAGCGCGGGTTCAGTCCTTAAGCATTTATTTTACAAAAGCGGTTCCCCAATGACAAATTAAAGTACCCCTAAAATTATGTCCTTAAAGAGTTTACAGCAGGGGTGTCCAAACTACGGCCTGAGGGCCAAATGCAGCTAGCGTCTTTGGTTTAGGCCGCAAGAGGTCATGACTTTAATCCGGAATCTGGCCCGCGATGTGTTTCTGAATTACCTTTAAACACCTGACAATCTGATTTCAATCTTGTGGACAACTTGAGGGAATAAGGTCATTGACCATGAATTGTGATTGTGAAAAAAATATAACACATGATTTACTTGTACAACCCAATGAAAACAACCTTCCCTAGTCATGGCACAAAAAATAAATGCAGCCAAAACAAAAAGTCAACACACATGGTCACACATACAACACCCTGCTCATTGAACTTTGCGGATATTATAAAAAACACCCGATCACCATAAAAAAAAAATATATATAACCATTAAAATGTTTTACAATGCACAATGGGAAAAATGCAAAATGCTCTTTCAAGTTTAGGATTGTGGTGTACCCAGCGTTACCCCTTAACCTAAGGGGGGCCCCCGCCTCTAAGGCAGTTTTGCCCTCCGCCCAACCTTACCCCGAAAATCCAGAAACAAATCATGATTTTACTTAACAGAACAGCAACAATGCAAAAATATCATCCATTTTGAAAATAATTGTGTTCATGAATAAACGGGCGCCTGCACCTCTGTGCGAGTGCAAACAAATCTGGGAGATTGCCTGTACTTTTAGCTCAGTAGTAAACACACTGGCCCCACACATGGCGACCTGGGGACCAGTTGGAAAAAACAACATGGCTGAGAGAGAGAGAGAGAGAGAGAGAGAGAGAGAGAGAGAGAGAGAGAGAGAGAGAGAGAGAGAGAGAGTACACAATTGCTACACGAAGCTGAGCAGTCAGTGATTAATAGCTATGAACACCAATCTTTACATTCCGCCGTCAAAATCGGGGCCCCGTGGTTGGGTGGGGCCCCCCTGGGCTTTGGCCCAGGTAAGCTCAACAACACTAGTAAATTAAATAAAAATTTACTTTAACACACATTTATTTAAAATAAGGGTTGAGAAACGATTATTCAGTTTTGGTCCACTGTCTTTTCAATCATTTAATCACTGCAGTTGTGGCCAAAAGTTTTGCAAGAGGCCTGTCGTTTTGTGTTATTCACTAACTTTGCTCCGTCAGTTGTCATGTTTAAGTGAGTTATTGTTCTCCAGTAACACAACAGAAACATGTCCAAGACGTTTTAAAAAATGCCAAAGTAAACTAACCCACTGTAGTTAATCATGTCTACTTGTGAGAAAGCCGTCCACAAAATATTCACTCCATCCTTTGCTATATCAAACATTAAACAACGTTAAGTCTCTGTGATCAGTTTTGTCCTTTTAGATTATTATTTTAGGTCAGACCCGTCCAGAAACATTAGGGCAGCTAATCTGCAGACTGATGACGTAACATCACAAGTAATGTTTGTTTGACACTTTGCTCCCAAGTGGCCTGTTAATAAGTCATTAGCACTCTGTTAGCACACAGCTAATAAACGGTCTGTCGGGTAAGTGTCAGACAGGCCGGTGCAAAGCATGAAATAACATCGTTAACTCCCGTTTTGTAACACTGGGGTGCTGAAATGCTTATTTGGGTTGTATATTGAAGCGTAAGTAAAGTTACAGTATATTAAGACATGATGCATTTATATATATATATATATATATATATATATATATATATATATATATATATATATATATATATATATATATATATATATATATATATATATATATATATATATATATATACATACTACCAACTCTAAATTGACACTGGTATGTGAATGTGAGTGTGAATGTTGTCTGTCTATTTAGGCTGTTACTGTGAGGAGGTGGCGACTTGTCCAGGTTGTACCTCGCCTTCCACCCAAATGCAGCTGAGATACCGCGACACCCCCTGCCACCCTGAAAGGCACAAACGGTAGAAAAGGGATATATATATATATATATATATATATATATATATATATATATATATATATATATATATATATATGTTATTTAAAAGGGTTTCTCGCCCTCCTCTCGGTCGTCTTTTCTTAATAATGATCTCGCAGCAGCCAGCGTCATCTCAGAAGATCCTCGGGTGCCGTGAATGTCAATCAAGTGACGAAAGTGACGTCGTAGTAAAGATTGATGATCACAAATGTTTAGGTTTATTTTTTTAATGCTTGGTTTGTGATCGACTGGCACACCCTCCACGATCGACTGGTAGCTCGCGATCGATGTAATGGGCACTTCTGCTTTAATGGATACAATGATAAACAATAAAAAATATAAACTATATATCAACTTCTGTTTCCACACTACTGGCACTTTAAAGGCCTACTGAAACCCACTACTACCGACCACGCAGTCTGCTAGTTTTTATATCAATGATGAAATATTAACATTGCAACACATGCCAATACGGCCTTTTTAGTTTACTAAATTGCAATTTTAAATTTCCCGCAAAGTGTCCTGTTGAAAACGTCGCGGTATGATGACGCGTATGATGACGTGTGCGTTTGACATCACCGGTTGTAGCGGACATTTTTTATCAGCCCGATCCAAGCAATAAGTAGTCTGCTTCAATCGCATAATTACAAAGTATTCTGGACATCTGTGTTGCTGAATCTTCTGCAATTTGTTTAATTAATAATGGAGACCTCAAAGAAGAAAGATGTAGGTGGGAAGCGGTGTATTGCAGCGGCCTTTAGCAACACAAACACAGCCGGTGTTTCCTTGTTTAAAATTCCCGAAGGTGAAGCTTTACTATGAATCAGAGCGGCCAAGCGAACATGGTTCCCGACCACATGTCAACCGGCAGGTTTTGGTGAGAAAATTGTGGTACTAAGTCGGCTCTTATCGTAGACATGAGCGGCACTTGTGTCCTCCTGCAGCTGCGGACTATTACCTCCTCCCACCGCAGTCACCACACCCGTGGCCACACCCTTCCGACTTTCAGGTACCATATAATCTCACTAAAACACTAGTAACACAATAAGCAGATAAGGGATTTTCCAGAATTATCCTAGTAAATGTGTCTAATAACATCTGAATCTCTCCCACTGTCTTCAACTTTCTTCCCCCTAGTCCTTCACTCTCACTATCCGCATCCATGAATCTTTAATCTCACTCAAATTAATGGGGAAATTATGGCTTTTTCGGTCCGAATAGCTCTGGCTGCTGGTGGCTATGATTGTAAACAATGTGAGGATGTGAGGAGCTCTAAAACCAGTGACGTCACGCGCACATAGTCTGCTACTTCCGGTAAAGGCAAGGCTTTTTTATTAGCGACCAAAAGTTGCAAACTTTATCGTCGATGTTCTCTACTAAATCCTTTCAGCAAAAATTTGGCAATATCGCGAAATGATCAAGTATGACACAAAGAATGGACCTGCTATCCCCGTTTAAATAAGAAAATCTCATTTCAGTAGGCCTTTAACGTCAGCATCATGCTAGGTTAGCCTGTTCCTTAAAGAAAAAAATGAAAATAATGAAAATAAACACACAGTGCCTACATTTATTCCCACCTCCGGAAAAACTTTGAACATGTCTCGAGGGAGGTGCTGGACATTGAGTCCGAGTGGACCTTGTTCCGCATCTCTATTGTCGAGGCGGCCGATTGGAGCTGTGGCCGCAACGTGGTTGGTGCCTGTCGTGGCGGTAATCCTAGAATCTGCTGGTGGCGGTGAGGGATGCCGTCAAGCTGAAGAAGGAGTCCTATCGGGTTCTTTTGGCTCATGGGACTCCGGATGCAGCAGACAGGTACCGACGGGCCAAGCGGTGTGCTGCTTCAGCGGTAGCGGAGGCAAAAACTCGGACATGGGAGGAGTTCGGGGAAGCCATGGAAAATGACTTCCGGACAGCTTCGAAGCGATTCTTGACCACCATCCGCCACCTCAGGAAGGGGAAGAAGTGCACTATCAACACCGTGTATGGTGCGGATGGTGTTATGCTGGCCAGGATCTTCAGCTCTTACTGGATCGGTTCGCAGCCGAGTGTGAAGCGACTGGGATAAGAATCAGCACTTCTAAGTCCGAGTCCATGGTTCTCGTCCGGAAAAGGGTGGAGTGCCATCATCGGGTTGGGGAGGAGACCCTGCCCCAAGTGGAGGAGTTCAAGTACTTAGGAGTTTTGTTCACGAGTGAGGGAAGAGTGGATCGTGAGATTGACAGGCGGATCGGTGCGGCATCTTCAGTAATACGGACCCTGTATCGATCCGTTGTGGTGAAGAAGGAGCTGAGCCGAAAGGAAAAGCTCTCACTTTACCGGTCGATCTACATTCTCATCCTCACCTATGGTCATGAGTTGTGGGTTTTGACTGAAATTACAAGATCATGGGTACAAGTGGCCGAAATGAGTTTCCTCCGCCGCGTGGCGGGGCTCTTCCTTAGCGATAGGGTGAGAAGCTCTGCCATCCGGGGGGACCTCAAAGTAAAGCCGCTGCTCCTCTACAAGGAGAGTAGCCAGATGAGGTGGTCCGGGCATCTGGTTTGGATGCCACCCGAACGCCTCCCTAAGGAAGTGTTTAGGTCACGTCCACCGGGTAGGACCCAGACCATGTCTCCCGGCTGGGCTGGGAACGCCTCGGGATCCCTCAGGAAGAGCTGGACGTAGTGGCTAGGGAGAGTAAAGTCTGGGCTTCCCTGCTTAGGCTGCTGCCCCCGCGACCCGACCTTGGATAAGCGGAAGAAGATGGATGGATGGATGGCCTACGTTTGTAGCTAACTGCGGATCCAGGATTAATTTTAAAATGTGTAGAGAAGCCTGCTTTTTTATCTTTACAAAGCTGTCGGCTTCGTGTTGTTACGCGTGAAAACAGGGTGGACTAATCCTAGCTAGCGAGCCTCTGAGGTAAGTATCCTGTTATGTGTCTTCTTCCGTCAAAACAAGTGAGAGAGTTCATTGTTTTGTTTTTTTAACGTTAAAAGCTCATAAACAGTGTCGAGGTAAACATATCGTTGTTGGAAAATGATAAAAAAGTCAATTTTTATCAGGTCAAATAATGGACCTTTATATCAACAGTGATGAAGAAGTGACAGTAAGACACCAGAATGTGCGCTATTGACCACATGTGGTCAGTTGATGTTTTCCGTGAATTGCTATATTGTTTGATGAACCATTTTACTTTTTACTGCCTTGTGACAGGCACCATTTGGAAATAGTTATGGTATACTGTATATATATATATATATATATATATATATATATATATATATATATATATATATATATATATATATATATGTATATCAGGGGTGTGGGAAAAAATCGATTCGAATTTGAATCGCGATTCCCACGTTGTGCGATTCAGAATCGATTCTCTTTTTTTTTTTAAATCCATTTTTTAAAATCTTTTTTTTATTTCTTATTTTTTTCATCAATCCAACAAACCACTACAAAGCAATACCATAACAATGCAATCCAATTCCAAAACCAAATCTGACCCAGCAACACTCAGAACTGCAATAAACAGCGCAATTGAGAGGAGACACAAACACGACACAGAACAAACCAAAAGTAATGAAACAAAAATGAATATTATCAACAACAGTATCAATATTAGTTATAATTTCAGCATAGCAGTGATTAAAATCTCTGCTATGATGTCTAATGTCTAATATCATTAGACATTTATAAAAATTAAAAAAGAACAATAGTGTCACAGTGGCTTACACTTGCATCACATCTCATAAGCTTGACAACACACTGTGTCCAATGTTTTCACAAAGATAAAATAAGTCATATTTTTGGTCCGTTTAATAATTAAAACCAATTTAAGTTGTTGCAATCACTTGATAAAACATTGTCCTTTACAATCATAAAACCTTTTTACAAAAATCTACTCCTCTGCTAGCATGTCAGCAGACTGGGGTAGATCCTACTGAAATACTATGTATTGAATGAATACAGAATTGTTTTGAATCGGAAAAATATCGTTTTTGAATCGATAATCGCGTTGAATCAAAAAAATAAATTTTGAATCGAATTGGGTTTTTAAAAATGAGAATCGATTCTGAATCGCACAACGTGAGAATCGTGTTTCGTATTTGAATAGATTTTTTCCCACACCCCTAATGTATATATATATATATATATATATATATATATATATATATATATATATATATATATGTGTATATATATATATATATATATATATGTACATATATATAGTACGTATATATGTATTTATATATGTATATATACATATATATATATATAGTACATATATATATATGTATATATATATACATATATATAGTACATATATATGTATATGTACATACATATATATATATATACACATATATATGTATCCATATATATGTAAACATTTACATATCTCATTTTACAACATATACATCTGCCTCTTATAGTACAATTGGGCTAGTACATGTAAACATATTTATGTGTTCTAAAATGTGATTGGTGCAGATTAAATAAAGGTGCTCTTAATAGTCTTGAAAATACAGTACTTAATTGACGCATTATATTTCCAGGTGTTTGTAGGCCACATACAATAAAGTGGTGTGGCACATCAGGCCTCCGGCCTTGAGATTGACACCTGTGTCCTAAAGGTTTCTTCAGTTTAAACAAAAGGGACACTGAAAACATTGATAACAAATTGCTAAAATCACAATTTGATTCATTTTTTTGTTAAAAAAAGATTCAAAATATCACCACTTTCAGAAGACTAAAGTTTCAGTTGACCATCAGGCATCTTAGTTATAAAGCAATAGGGAATGTGGACTTGCTATATGAACCGCTCATAATAACCTTGGTTTTCTTTCTTCAGCAAGCAGACTTGAACTCCTTCCTGTGGACAATCAAACGGGACCCTCTGTGAGGACTCTTCTTCGGCATGGCAATGCCGGTGTGGTTTTCCCGTGGATGCGTCGAAGCAGAACACAGCAAAAGTAAGATATAAGGTATTTATTTAATAACAAAAGTCTATGAACAAAAATACTGGTGTAAAGAGAAAGAGTAAACAAAACATTTAGCATGAAAGCTAGACAATAAAGTGGCTTGGCGTGAGAGCTAGCGAGAAAATACATACGAATGATGAGAGTCGTCACTGATGCGCGTGGGCAAATTAGGATCCGAGAATGAGTGAACAGAAAAGGTGAGCTTAAATAGGAGGGTGATAATTATTAGCAGGTGTGCGGGGCGAGACAGAGAATGAAAAAACAAACACGTGAAGATCTGAGCAGCAGATCGCAACAGTATTCCCCCCCAACAAAAGACAGATACCAGATGTCTTAAAAAACAAACAAAAACTTGAACCCCCTCCCCAAAACCAGAAAAGTTCACAAACGAAGGGAGGGCGGAGGGAGGCCACGGTGGAGGGTCGCCAGATCGCATGTCCCCGAATCCACCGAGGACACATCATGTGGCGGCGGCGGGTGGAAGGCTGCTGCCGAAAAAGTTTTGGCGGGCGACCTCGAAAAGGCCACATTAGTGGCCGCATCGCAGGATGAGGTGCCCGGCGAGGCGGACGACCCGGGCACGGCCACATCCGTGGCCGACATGGAGGAGGGAGTGTCTGGCGAGGAGGATGACCTCGCAGAGGCCACGCCCGTGATCGACGTGGTGGACGACGCCTCAGCACCGAAATCCCAGCAGGCTTGGAAGCAGCAGACGAGGGTGCGGGGACTGCAGCCAAAGCAGGCCCGAGTGCAGCTGGCGAGGATGATGCGGGTGCTGCAGCCGCAGGAGTCGTCGGAGGCGGCCTGGGAGCCGCAGGAGTCGTCGGAGGCGGCCTGGGAGCCGCAGGAGTCGTCGGAGGCGGCCTGGGAGCCGCAGGAGTCGTCGGAGGCGGCCTGGGAGCCGCAGGAGTCGTCGGAGGCGGCCTGGGAGCCGCAGGAGTCGTCGGAGGCGGCCTGGGAGCCGCAGGAGTCGTCGGAGGCGGCCTGGGAGCCGCAGGAGTCGTCGGAGGCGGCCTGGGAGCCGCAGGAGTCGTCGGAGGCGGCCTGGGAGCCGCAGGAGTCGTCGGAGGCGGCCTGGGAGCCGCAGGAGTCGTCGGAGGCGGCCTGGGAGCCGCAGGAGTCGTCGGAGGCGGCCTGGGAGCCGCAGGAGTCGTCGGAGGCGGCCTGGGAGCCGCAGGAGTCGTCGGAGGCGGCCTGGGAGCCGCAGGAGTCATCAGCGTAGAAGCAAACGGCGACGTCGTAGAGGCAGGCGTATTAGTCGTCGGCAGTGCTTGGCGGCGTGGAGCTGGTACCGGCGCTTGGCGGCGTGGAGCTGGTACCGGCGCTTGGCGGCGTGGAGCTGGTACCGGCGCTTGGCGGCGTGGAGCTGGTACCGGCGCTTGGCGGCGTGGAGCTGGTACTGGAGTAGGCTCCAGCCCTGTCGACACAGTTGTAGGCTCCAGCCCTGTTGTCGACGTTGGTGTGGGCTCCAGCCCCGTCGTCGACACTGGTGCTGGAGTAGGCTCCAGCTCTGGAGCTGGTACTGGAGTGGGCTCCAGCTTTGGAGCTGTTGCTGGAGTGAGATCCAGGCTAAAGTCTGTAACTGGTATGAGAACCAGTTCTGGGTCGGAGGCTGGTGTGAGAACCAGGTGGGAGTCTAGTGCTGGTTTGAGAACCAGGCTAGAGTTCAAAACTGGTGTGAGAACCAGACTAGAGTTCAAAACTGGTGTGAGAACCAGGCCCGAAAAAGCTGCTGGTGTGTGAACCAGGCGAGAGTCGAATTCTGGCGTGAAAACCAGGTTAGTGTCATGTGCTGGTGTGAGAACCAGACTGGGAGCAGGTGTCGGCTTCAGCCGAGGAGCAGGTGTCGGCTTCAGCCGAGGAGCAGGTGTCGGCTTCAGCCGAGGAGCAGGTGTCGGCTTCAGCCGAGGAGCAGGCACAGGGGTCTGCCGAGGAGAACTAGGGGACTGGCTGTGAGCAGGACTAGGACTATGATGAGTGATAAGACAAACACTAGGACTCGGGCAAGGACTTGAGAGAGGACCAGGACTTACAATCACACTAGTGCTTTGAGAAGGGCTTGGGCAACGACCAGGACTTACAGTCATACCAGGGCTTGGGCAAGAACTAGGACGAACGGTCAAACTAGGGCTTGGGCAAGGACTGGGACTAACAATCAAACTGGTGCTCGGGCAAGGACTAGGACAAAGACTAGGACTTACAGTAACACTGGGGCTCGGACAAGAACTTGGGTAAGGACTAGGGTTCGGACGGAACACAGGTGGAGGAGGTCTACAAGGCCGTTGAGACTTGGCCGGGGAAAAAACAGGTGGAGGAGGTCTACAAGGCCGTTGAGACTTGGCCGGGGGAAAAACAGGTGGAGGAGGTCTACAAGGCCGTTGAGACTTGGCCAGGGGAAAAAACAGGTGGAGGGCTAGGAGGCTTAGTAGTTTTAAGAAGAGGTAGCGTCTGCCCTACCTCCGCAACACAGCTATAGGCCGTAGCCCCCCCCTCCAGACGGGAATCCCAGACCCGTTCCCTGTGGTCAGGGACTGACCATAAGGGAGGGTGGTGGGAGGTTTGGAGGCAGGCAGACCCCTCCCCTCTATATTGTCCAGAGTGTCCCTTTGAAAAGGGAGAAAAAACTTTGGACTTGGGCAGAGAATGAGGTTTAAACGGTGGGTTAGAAGAAAAACTAGGTGACTGAGGTTGACTAGAATAATAAGAAAAAATATCCTGATACTTTTGTATCTTATTATTAATGTTATTGTCATTTGAAAATGGCTGAGAAAACGAATCTTCCCCTAAAAATTCCTTGTTGATGACGTCATCATCGGAGGACGGGCCCGCGCCACCGGGGGGCGTCGACGAAATGACGTCATCTGCGCGGGACACAAGTTGGGAATTTGCCCAGTCGGTAAAACTGTTAGCAAAGTGTGTTATTGGGTCCCCAAACAATGGTGTAGGGGTCCTGTGTGCCGACTGTAGGCTGCTGTGTTCGTGAGGAGGGAGACATGGAGTGGGAAAGGCTCTGTCGCCCGACGAAGCCATACTTCGCGGCTTCCGCCGACGCGGACGAGCGCGAGCGCTGCGGGAGGGAAACTCACCGCTCCCGGAAGCATCGATCGGAACCAGTCTTCCTTCCAGGTCCCACATCATGCTTTCGTCTGGATTGCATCGGAGAGTCTCAGCCTCCATCGCTCGGAATACCCTCCATGTGCCTTCGTCGAAGGTCTCCTCGTGGTTGCCAGACGCGGAAAAACTCTTTAATGCTCGGATCCTACTGTGAGGACTCTTCTTCGGCATGGCAATGCCGGTGTGGTTTTCCCGTGGATGCGTCGAAGCAGAACACAGCAAAAGTAAGATATAAGGTATTTATTTAATAACAAAAGTCTATGAACAAAAATACTGGTGTAAAGAGAAAGAGTAAACAAAACATTTAGCATGAAAGCTAGACAATAAAGTGGCTTGGCGTGAGAGCTAGCGAGAAAATACATACGAATGATGAGAGTCGTCACTGATGCGCGTGGGCAAATTAGGATCCGAGAATGAGTGAACAGAAAAGGTGAGCTTAAATAGGAGGGTGATAATTATTAGCAGGTGTGCGGGGCGAGACAGAGAATGAAAAAACAAACACGTGAAGATCTGAGCAGCAGATCGCAACACCCTCCTTCCTATTTCTATGGTACAATCCACGTTCCCTACACTCGCGTTTGGGACTTCATCCCCGAGAACTCCAAGCAGGCCTTCCAGGAGAGCAACATCGTCTACTTCGAGCTGGACCTGACCGATCCTTACACCATCTCGGCTTTGACCAGCTGCCAGCTGCTGCCTCAGGGCGAGAACCTGCAGGACGTTCTACCCAGAGACATCTATCGGAGACTCAAGCGGCACCTGGAGTACGTGAAGCTCATGATGCCCTCGTGGATGACCCCGGATCAGAGAGGAAAGGGACTCTATGCGGACTACCTCTTCAACGCCATCGCCGGGAACTGGGAAAGGAAGCGTCCGGTTTGGGTCATGTTGATGGTGAACTCGCTGACCGAGGCCGACATTAAGACGAGGGGGGTGCCGGTGCTGGACCTGTACCTGGCCCAGGAGGCGGAGAGGATGAGGAAGAGGACGGGAGCGGTGGAGAAGGTGGAGGAACAGTGTCATCCACTCAATGGACTCAATTTCTCACAGGTGAGTGCACGATTGTTTAAGTGGCTACTGTGTTGTCCGTCTAATTATCAATAATGCAGACGAGTTCTTAACGTTTACTTTTACAGTGTGCATATCACAACATCCTAGCTGCCGTCATAGCGACATACAACCCCCCTTTTACCGGGCTACCTCGCATGCTTGTCATTCCTCTTGCATGCTGGGTAGTGTAGTTCTTTTATTCCCTGGCTCGGTTGGGAGAGTGGCCGTGCCAGCAACCTGAGGGTTCCTGGTTCAATCCCCACCTTCTACCAACCTCGTCACGCCTGTTGTGTCCTTGAGCAAGACACTTCACCCTTGCTCCTGATGGTTCGTGGTTAGGGCCTTGCATGGCAGCTCCCTCCATCAGTGTGTGAATGTGTGTGTATGGGTGAATGTGGAAATAGTGTCAAAGCGCTTTGAGTACCTTGAAGGTAGAAAAGCGCTATACAAGATAACCCATTTACCATAACATCACATCTTCCCCCCTCTAAAGAAATTATGTTTAACTCAATAAAGTGTTATTTTTTTCAAGTTTAAAATGTTCATTTTTTAGCATTGTAACCACATTTGCAAATAACTTTTTCCTTCATAGACATTTCTTTCAATAAAGAAATAAAGTGCAAAAATGTCAAAGCATCATAACAAACATTTATGTCAACAGTATTTATTTATTATTATTATTTTTTAAAACAACTCGCCAAAAACCAAGATTTCTTAACAACTCTCAATTAGCTTCTTAGGTGGCTGAACATGTCTCTTAGGTCTTGACCAGGGGTGTCAAACTTATTTTAGATCGGGGGCCACATGGAGAAAACTCTACTCCCAAGTGGTCGGACTGGTAAAATCCCTCCACGATAACTTTAAAAAAAAGACATCTTCAGATTGTTTTCTGTGTTTGAAAATAGAAGAAGCACATTCTGAAAATGTACAAATCATAATGTTGTTGTTTTTTTACACTTACATGTTGCGGTTAATAGCACCACCAAACCCCGCCCACCTCAACCGACGCACGGGGGGGTTGGTGGGGGTGTATAATGTAGCACAGAATATTTAGGGATGCATGGGATTCTGGGTATTTTCTTTGTTCTGTTTATGTTGGTTTACAGTGCAGATGTTCTCCCGAAATGTGTTTGTCATTCTTGTTTGGTGTGGGTTCACAGTGTGGCGCATATTAGTAAGAGTGTTAAAGTTGTTTATATCACAACCCTCAGTGTAACCTGTATGGCTGTTGAACAAGTATGCCTTGCAGTCGCTTGCACGTTGAGTCAGCAGCCGCACACTAGATGTGGCGGGCTGGCACTCAGATAGCATAGTATTAAAGCGGATGCGACGACATGGTCGAGAGGACAATTAAGGCATTGCCAACACGGCACGCCCTCAACATTGTTGTCCGGGTGAAAATCTGAGAATGTTATCCTGGGGAGATTTCTGGGAGAGGCACTGAAATCCGGAAAACCTCCCGGAAAAATGGGGGGGTCGGCAAGTATGCAGCTGAGCCACATCAGAGTGATCCAAGAGCCGCATGCGGCACCGGAGCCGCGGGTTGCCGATCCCTGATCTACAGAGATACAAAAAATTGCTATAGCAACATTCAGTAGACACATGTAGATCTGTTTCTTTCGTTCAAAAATTATAGGTTAATTTGTATACTTAGCTAACTCATCCCTGATCCGGCCCACGGGCAGTACGTTTGACACCCCTGGTCTAGACAGTCTCTCAACAGCAGGTGACGCGGACACTGCTGTCACTCCTTGGTCAGCAAGGTCAGGCTCCGTGTCAGCAAGTTCCGCAGGTCCAGCTGAGTCATGTTGAGCCTTTCCCTGAGCTGCAATGTCTTGCATGCTGGGTAGTGTAGTTTTTTTATTCCCTGGTTCATAACATCACAGCTACTAGGGATGTGAATATTACTGTTACAATAATAAACCACGCTACAATTCCGAACAGTTAGTATTACAGTAAACATGTACTTTATCCTACTGTAATTATCATAAAACCATGATTGATTACCACACTTTGAAAAACTCTATGATACCGCCAGGCCTGGAATTTTGTCATTTTCGGGGCGAGGCCACTTGACCTTTGGTGTCCTCAACCTTTTAAAAGCACAAAGGCCAAATGTCAGAGCAGGAAGTCCATCAAGTAAGACAATCATTTTAAGGTATCCATCCATCCATTTCCTACCGCTTGTCCATTTTGGGGTGGCAGGGGGTGCTGGAGCCTATCTAAGCTGCATTCGGGCGGAAGGCGGGGTACACCCTGGACAAGTCACCACCTAATCACAGGGCCAACACATATAGACAAGACAACATTCACACTCACATTCACACACTAGGGACCATTTAGTGTTGCCAATCAACCTATCCCCAGGTGCATGTCTTTGGAGGTGGGAGGGGCCTATCCCCAGGTGTGTGTTTTTGGAGGTGGGAGGGGCACTGACATGCACTAACCCCTGTTGCACCGTCATACTTAATGTAGCTTAAAGGTTAAGGATGAATATACATTTAATGTGCATTACTTTCAATTAAATACATGAAGCTGTTTATTTCACAGAATATTTTATATCTTAAAGAATAACATCAATATAATAATAAATAATCTTAATAGATAACATCTGATTTTTCATGCTGGATGAAAAACAGTAAATAACTTTGGGACTTCCCCGAAGACCAGCAATGCGCCGCTCTTTAGCGCCGTCCTAGTGGCTCCCTGGAGCTTTTTCAAAAATGTATGAAAATGGAAAAAGATGAGGAAAAAATATAAATTTTGTTTCAATATGGTTTCTATGGGAGGACATACATGACACAAAAAGTTTACATTAAACATGCTTCACTGATGAGAGTATTTCGTACGTGCCATTTTGTCCTACTAATATCGGAAGTCCTTGAACGCACCGTAGTTTGTTTACGTGTACAACTTTCCCTGATGCTGCCACAGAAAGACATGTTTTATGCCACTCCTTCTTTGTCTCTATTTGTCCATTGAACGTCTTATGCTGTGCGTGAATGCACAAAGGTGAGCTTTGTTGATGTTATTGACTTGTTGGGGTGCTAATCAGACATATTTAGTCAGAGCATGACTGCAAGCTAATCGATGCTAACATGCTATTTATGCTAGCTGTATGTACATAATGCATCACTATGCCTCATTTGTCAGTATATTTCATTTTATTTGCAGTTTTCGTTTCTTTAAACTTGAACACACACATCAATACCTTTGGCCATTCCAAGAGTCATTTCCAGGAGTTATCACACCTTCTGAAAAGCCTCCTTTTAGTAGTTTTCCAATATTGTAAAAATGTGTAAAATAAATATTACATTACAACATTTCTATCAACAAAGGTTTGCATCAGCCAGCGACACATAGTACTTTTGATAGTAGGCTAATATAGCTAATATAAACACTTACATCATGTTTTGTTTTCATTATAACACTTACATAAGGCCTTACATTTTTTGTGGCTACAGACAGATTTAAAAAAAAAAAATGTTTGGTCCAATATGGCTCTTTCAACATTTTGCGTTGCCGACCCTGACTTAGCCTATGCTGTCCCACATAAACAGCAACAAACTAACTGTTCTACAGAGACAAACAGCACCAAATGCGGTATTACACACTTACTTAGCTCCGTTTTAACCTAATAACAGCTGGGAAGACATCTGTCATTTTAGATTTTACTTGGCTAGACTGATGCAGATATACACGCTCTCAATGTCACTTTGTGCCCCACTACAAACATGTACACCTGTTAACATAAAAAATGTAAGTGTTTGAAACTAGCTTAAAGTACATTCAAAATACAACCCATCCAGAAGTGTTCTTATCGGAAGTCTTCCTTTTGCCCACGATAAGAACACTTTCTGTCATAGTAATAAAAAATAACATAGCGATAACATGTTGGGGCTTTATATTATTTAGTGCATGGCCAGGAATGTTTTCTTTGTGCGGTTTTCATCCACATTAAACTAGCGTGGTCGAGTGGGTTAGAGAAAACGGCAAAACCGGCACAAAGTGAGGCGTTGTGTCGCCAAATATGAACAGTGTGTTGTATATTATATGTTCAGAGTTTATAGTCTTCTTATGCATTCACAAATGTATCAAACTTTCTTACCTTAGATGAGCAAATCCGACTTCTTCATTCAGTGCACTGGGCTTGGAGGAGTCGAAGACGTTCGCACATCGGGATTACAGGCTGCTGTGTGCGTCGGATTTACCTCCTGTGATGTTTTGTGTTGTATAGCACTGTGTGGGGGTTCATACGATGCACAATTGAACCCATCACTGGAAGCCATAATGACATGGAAATCGCGCAGAGGAAAAGAAATGCGTCCGTCGGAACCGCTAATTTCCTGGAGGAGCAACAAGTGTGCTAATCACATGATAGCTTAAACCAGGGGTCTCAAACATGCGGCCCGCGGGCCAATTGTGGCCCCCGAGACGTTATTTTGCGGCCCGCACTTTGATATGACAATTTAATGCTGGTGCGGCCCGTGAGTTTAATATGAACGGCGCTTGACAGTGTCATACTTGCCAACGTACCCAATTTTCCCGGGAGTCCCCTGGATTTCAGGGCATCCATTCTCTCAAAATTCTTGCAGAGTTTTACCCAATCAACATTATTCAGGGGGTGCCATAATGGCACTGCCTTCAGTGCCCTCTACATCCTGTACAGACAGCGTGCAAGCCCAGTTATATGTTACATCTGGCTGTGCAGTATGCACGTGTGCCATTGCAAGACATATTTGATAGACATCTATACAGGTCACACTGAAGGTGACCGTGTAAACAACTTTAACACTATTACAAATATGTGCCAGACTGTGAACCCACACCAAACTAGAATGACAAACACATTTCAGGAGAACATCCGCAACGTAATACAACATAAACACAACAGAACAAATACCCAGAATCCCATGCAGCGCTGACTCGCCGGGCTACATTATACACACCAACCCCCCACACTCCCACCTTCCCTAATTGCGTCGGTTGAGGTGGCGTATATTTTAGCCCGGGAGAGTTAGGGCTGCTAGGTTTTCTGGGTATTAGTTATCTTGTGTTTAAAGGCCTACTGAAACCCACTACTACCGACCACGCAGTCTGATAGTTTATATATCAATGATGAAATATTAACATTGCAACACATGCCAATACGGCCTTTTTAGTTTACTAAATTGCAATTTAAAACTTCCCGGGAGTTTATTGATGAAAACGTCGCGAATTAATGATGTGTGCGCGTGACGTCACGGACTGTTAGTAAATATCAGCGCAGCACTATTTGCGGATAAAAGTCGTCTCTTTTCATCGCGCAATTAAACAGTATTCTGGACATCTGTGTTGCTGAATCTTTAGCAATATGTTCAATTAATAATGGAGAAGTCAAAGTATAAAGATGAAGTAGGGAAGCTTTAGCCTTTAGCCACACAAACACACAGTGTTTCCTTGTTTAAAATTCCCGGAGGTGAAGCCTTACTATGGATCAGAGCGGTCAAACGAACATGGATCCCGACCACTTGTCAACTAGCAGGTTTCGGTGAGAAAATTGTGTTTAAAAAGTCGCCTCTTACCGGAGATCTGTGGAGTTTGCGCCGTCCTTGTATCTGCCGTGACTTCCCTCGGACACTGCCCTCAAGACACCCGTGGACACACCCCTCCGACTATCAGGTACTAATTAGTCTCATTAAAACACTAGCAACACTATAGAAAGATAAGGGATTCCCCAGAATTATCCTAGTAAATGTGTCTAAAAACATCTGAATCCGTCCCAATGCAATCGCCTTTATTTTAAACTTTATTTATTTGTTTATTTTTTTTTAGTCCTTCGCTAGCAATATCATCATCCACAAATCTTTCATCCTCGCTCAAATTAATGGGGAAATCGTTGTTTTCTGGGTCCGAATAGCTCTTGCTGCTGGAAGCTCCCATTAAAAACAATGTGAGGATGTGAGGAGCCCTCACCCTTGTGACGTCATCGCCTGCGACTTCCGGTGAAGGAAATGCTTTTATATCAGCACCAAAAGCTGCAAACTTTATCGTGGATGTTCTCTACTAAATCCTTTCAGCAAAAATATGGCAATATCACAAAATGATCAAGTATGACACATAGAATGGACCTGCTATCCCCGTTTAAATAAGAAAATCTCATTTCAGTAGGCCTTTAAGTTGTGTTAGGGTGCGGATGTTCTCCCAAAATGTGTTTGTCATTCTTGTTTGGTGTGGGTTCAAAGTGCGACGCATATTTGTAACAGTGTTAAAGTTGTTTATACGGCCACCTTCAGTGTGACCTGTATGGCTGTTGACCATGTACGTCTTGCAGCCGCTAACGTTGGTTGTGAAATGTAAAAACGTGCGCGATGACAAATTGTAGAGCAGTAGTCCTCATATTGAGGGTGCGCGAATCCCTGAGGGTACGTGAAGGTATGCCAAGGGACAAATAAGATTTATTAAAAATATTCTGTAAAATAGCAGCGATTCAGAATTACCTAATAAATATATTTATTGAATAATACTTCAACAAAATATGAATGTAAGTTCATAAACTGTGGAAAGAAATTCAACAATGCAATATTCAGTGTTGACAGCTAGATTTTTTGAAGACATGTTCCATAAATATTGTCGTTAAAGATTTCTTTTTTTGTGAAAAAATGCTTAGAATTAAGTTCATGAATTCAGATGGATCTCTATTACAATCCCCAAAGAGGGCACTTCAAGTTGATTTTTACTTCTATGTGTGGAAATCCCATCCATCCATCCATCCATTTCTACCGCTTATTCCCTTTTGGGGTCGCGGGGGGCGCTGGCGCCTATCTCAATCGGGCAGAAGGCGGGGTACACCCTGGATAAGTTTCCACCTCATCGCAGGGCCAACACAGATAGACAGACAACATTCACACTCACATTCACACACTAGGGACCATTTAGTGTTGCCAATCAACCTATCCCTAGGTGCATGTCTTTGGAAGTGGGAGGAAGCCGGAGTACCCGGAGGAAACCCACGCAGTCACGGGGAGAACATGCAAACTCCACACAGAAAGATCCCGAGCCTGGGATTGAACCCAAGACTGCAGGACTTTCGTATTGTGAGGCAGACGCACTAACCCCTCTGCCACAGTGAAGCCCTGTGTCCCATTGCTTTTATGGGCGGTCGAGCGAGTCAAAAGCCGAAAAAAAAAAAAAAAAAATTTGGTTCATTTAAAAAAACTTTTTGTTTTTTTTTGGCGGCCGTAATTTTTTCGTGGCGGCCCGCCACAAATAAATGAATGTGTGGGAAACCCTGTGCAGTCACAACAGCCCTTAGTAATGGCCAAGTGAAAATTGGGACAAATTCGGTAAAATGGTTGATTGTCGAGAGGTGCACTGAAGTTTAGGAGTCTCCCGGAAAAATCGTGAGGGTTGGCAAATATGTTGCTAGGGCGGGAAAGCCATTCACAGAAGGTGAATTCATTAAAAAGTGCATGTTAGATTTTTTACGAAATCTTTTCTTGCGGCCCAGCCTCACCCAGTTTCTGCATCCAGTGGCCCCCAGGTAAATTGAGTTTGAGACCCCTGGCTTAAACGCTGACATGAATACAAGCCACATTATCGTATTTCCTCAATACAAATTCATTGAATCACAAGTTAGTTCAAACAACACCTATTTTGCGTTCATCATTAAGACAAAAAACGGGGAAGAAGATCTATCCATCTATTTTCTACCGCTTGTCCCATTTGGGGTTGCGAGGGGTGCTGGAGTCTATCTCAGCTGCATTCGGGCGGAAGGCGGGGTACACCCTGGAGAAGATAAACACGTTTAAACACTAAAATAACACTAAAATATGTATTTAAAAAACTGTCTGCTCAGTCACAATAATTTTACTGTGAAAATTAGACTGATTTTTACGCTGAATTACTGTTTTTTTTCCACTAAAATCCATGGTTGGTTTTACAGTGCTTGACTGTAATTTGAAAAAGGGTGCAACTGTTATTTTTACAGATACATTCTGGTGACAGAGCTGCCAGTTTTTTTATGTAAGATCTACTGAATTTTTTACAATGAGTAACATGGCTGTTCAAAGTCCAAACAGTATGTAATGGTTCTTTTTCCCTGGAAAGTATATTGTGTGTTTTGCTTATTTATCTATTAAAAAACAAAACTTGGGTAAATTGTTTCAGTGTGCAGATAGGTATTTGTTGAGCACATTCAATAATACCATGATCATGATGATGTCTGTAATACTTTTGGTCTTAATAACGTGGTATGAAATGTTCATATCGTTCCATCCCTGCTATCTACTTGGAGATGAGTTTGGTGCTGGTTCTTAAAGTAGTATAACCAGGAATTGTCACTTTTGTGTCACAATGTAGAGAGGAATGTATGCTGTTTGTGTTGCTTGTTTACTCTGTGCCGTATGCAGAACTGCAATGAGGTCACATTGTTGACCTTGATGATGCCACTACTAACATTCCCAACCCACAAAGGAAACACAGTCCTGATCAACGACCAGCGAAACCATAGGGATGGTCAATTTGTCCTAAAGTCTTTATTGCGATATATATCGCAGCCTCTTGCAATAATGATGTCATTATCGCAAAATAATTATAATGTGCATCACAATATATTATTTGGTATGTAGATTAGGACTGGGCGATATTGTCTTTTTTAAATATCTCAATATTATTTGGCCATATCACGATACATGATATATATCTCGATATTTTGCCTTTGCCTTGAATGAACACTTGATGCATATAATCACAGCAGTATGATGATTCTATGTGTCTACATTAAAACATTCTTCTTCATACTGCATTAATATATGCTACTTTTAAACTTTCATGCAGAGAAGGAAATCACAACTAAGTCAATTGACCAAAACTGTATTTAATAAACAGTTATTAAGCAGTGGCACAAACATTCATGTCATTTCCAAAACAGAAAGTGCAAGATGGTCAGAGACATTTTAAGTGTCAGATAAAAATTAGCTGTATAATAAGAAATCAAATAGTGTTTGTCCTTCGCTATGTGGTAGGTTACACACTGGGTGTGAGTTTTCCTTGCCCTTTTGTGGGTTCTTCCGAGGATGTTGTAGTCGTAATGATTTGTGCAGTCCTTTGAGACATTTGTGATTTGGGGCTATATAAATAAACATTGATTGATTGATTGATTGATACTACGAACATTTTTAAATTCTGCTATTGACTATTTTTTTCATATGGTGTTGATCTGGAAATGTTTGCCTCGGCATTTTGATGTTGTGGGCGTGTGTCACCGAACGGAGATGTTGAAATGCTGAGTAGGCACTCTTCTTTCTCTAGCGGGTGACTTTTCAAATGAGGGTACATATTAGCAGTAATGCTACTTTTTATAGCAACGCTTTTGCTCCACACTTGACAAATTACGGTTGTCTGTTCGACATATTCCCATTTGAAGCCAAACCACCGCCAGACGATGGTCCCCCTGCTGTTTTTCTTGGGAATTACTTCTTCCTTCATTCGCACCTTCTTTCTCTCGTATTACCACTTGCACGGCTCCGCTAGCATCACAGCTAAGGTTACCCATGATGCTACCTCTCTGCTGGGCGAGGGTGTATACGTATGTGACGTATGAGGTGACAGTATGTGACGTGTGTAAGAAGGTGCGCTTGCTGTCTGTGAGAAGGAGAGACGGGAAAGAGCGAGAAAAGCCTGTAGTGTAATGCCTGCAGCTAAAAACAACTGCGTGAGAATGTATACTCCAATATCACCACATAGTCAATTTCTATATCCCACAGACACAAACCCACGATATCGTCGTGTATATCGATATATCGCCCAGCCCTAGTGGGTTCCCTCCGTGTACTCCAGCTTCCTCCTGGGATAGACTAATAGGCAACATTAATTTGGCCCTAGTGTGTGAATGTGAGTGTGAATGTTGTCTGTCCATCTGTGTTGGCCCTGTGATGAAGTGGCGACTTGTCCAGGGTGTACCGCCTGAGTGCAGCTGGGATAGGCCCCAGCAAACAACGCAATACTGAAAGGGACAAGCGGTAGACAATGGGTGGATGGTATATTATTGTATTGTAGGGATGTGAGTCTTCCAACAACTCACAATTTGATTCAATTTGGATTCATCGAGTGACAATATGATTCAGAATTTCCATCCATCCATCCATTTCTACCGTTTGTCCCGTTTGGGGTCGCGGGGGGTCGCTGGAGCCTAGCTCAGCTGCATTCAGAATTTAAATTTAGAAAAAACATAAAAAGATAAGAAATAAGATGAATACGAATTGCGATATGTATGAGAAACAATGTTTTTAGCACTCTTAACATGAACCTTGTTGATCACTTTCCTCTTTAAGGCCACATAACAAAGAAGTCACTTCTTCTCCCCCTTAAAGAAGTACATCAACTTACAAGCACACCCTGCTGGTGAACATATGAACACGTTTTACATGGAATATTGTGGACATGATAATAGCAAACAATTATTTGGTTGTTTTAATAGTAATAATATTAAATTGTATTTGTAATGCACTTTACATTCCAGACAATTCTCAAAGTGCTAGAGCAGGGGTCCCCCAAAGTTTTTGACCTGGGGGCCACATTGGGTTAAAATTATTTGGCCGGGGGCCTGGCTGTTTTTATATATATATATATATATATATATATATATATATATATATATATATATATATATATATATATATATATATATGATATCATGTCATCGATTGGAAAATGTGATTTGCCTGAGCGACTAGGAGACTCTGATAGTAACAAGCAACACGCGGTAGAAAATGGATTAGAAAGGACAGATTAAAAAAAAAAAATAAATAAGAATATTATTTTTTTTTAACTTGGGACTTGGGCCAGATCTCGAACGCTGGTGGGCCGGATCTGGCGCGCGGGCAGCAGTTTGGGGATACGTGTGCTAGAGCATTTAGGAGATGGTTAACACGAGAAATGCTATAAAAAAAGAAAAAAAAAATCTAAATTCTTGCTTTAGTGATATGATGCCAGGAATAAAATTATAAAAAAATACAATTATGATACGATTATGATAAAGGTTTTAAAAGGATCATATTGTTATTATTTTTCTATATTTAAAACACTTTATTGTGGGCTACATAAGAGGTAATTGTGGTTCTTCGGTCAAAGTTGTGCAGAGATCATGTTTTACAAACGATTTTTAAGCCACTTTCTGGCTTGTCTCTTCAGAATGCACCGTTTTGTGGTAGGTCTTATTCAGGTGCCGAAGTCCTCCTCCAGGCTAAACCTCTTTTGACTGCGTCCCCATCCCCTCAGCCATGTTGTACTTTGTAGCGCTTCCGTATCGAGTTGACTGACAAATATGTTAGAACTATACGCTACATTTTATTACAAATGGCAACAGTTGAGTATTTTAGCATGCATGTGCATGTACGGGCCAGTCTTCTCCACAACAAGAGAACAAAGAAAATTAAGGAACTACAGCGGGATACAAATAGCAGACCGGCGCAAAAAGCTCTTTAGGTAAACTTCTAGATACATGTATCTGCTGACATAACTAAGGCAAAATACGTAACTAAAGTCTAAAATTCCAAACAAATTGTTTGGAACAACTTTAAAAAAAGGCAAGATTGTTTAATAAATATATTCGCCATGCCTCAATTGTCTGATTTGAAATTTTCATTCCCTCACGTAACTTTTAAATGAAAGTAAGCAAAGTGGTGCGCCACCATACCAACATATAGCCGACTATCTGAGTAAGCAAGGGGCCAAGATCTTAAAGCAGATACAACAAAAAAAATTAACTATCCCTACACGTTATCAAAAACAATTTTTTGAGTGAGCTCAGGGATTATCCGTCTTCTGCGTTCCCAGACATGTTGAACTACCTGGTGCTCCAGGCATCATGGTACACAACAAAATAGATGAAAACTTTGAAAAGCATGGAGGTCTACAACTTTTTTATGTGCAGCTGGCTCAAGGAATTTGGTATCAAGACTCTTCTGGATAAATATACATGGAGTAAAGTAAAATTTCATAATTTAACTTCGCATCTACTGCTATATTTGTTGTTGTTGTTGTTTATGAGTTTGTTTGTATTTCCCCGTCTTTATCAAAGTATAAATTTTAGATGTCAACATTGTGTATGTGCTGAAAGCTTTGTTTATGATTGTTGTCTTTGGTAAAAGTTGAACTGTTTTAGGTTTTGCTCACATTTGCTTAATTTTTTTTTAGTGCCCAGGAGCAGGTGAGTGTCCCAAACACTAATCAGAGGCAGGTGAAACAAAGGGATGGGTCAAATGCAGAGGTGAATTTCACCTCACCTAGTGTGTGTGTGACTATCGTTGGACATTAACTTTTAACTTTAACCTTTGTTTGGTTTTCTTACAATGCCATCCTATTCAAACAGCTACCGTCCACAAACCCTACGACAAAAATATACAAACTGTACAGCTCGGCTGAAACAGGATTTGAAAGAACCGAAAAGGTCTGTGCTGTGTTTTAGAAGCTAACAGGCTTTAAAACACGAGCCCGCGTTATTATTAACGGACCAATAAGTGGACCTGCTGGATATCATTAGTCATTATTCATAGCGTGAGAAGCAATGATGATGGTATTATTTGTGCCGAATGACCATGAATGCATGAAAGTTTTAATGACATGTCCCTCGTAATGGGTATCACTTGATGTATTGCCATGCAACATGTGTCCCAACCCCCCGACCCCCTTCTTCCGCCTCGGATTCGTTGCATTTCTGCGCATGACGTCATGCCTTCCAGCCTTCCAGCCTCACTTGTACAAATTGATTCCACCCAAAAGACTTTCACTATAATTGACAAAGGCCAAATACATGGATTAAGCTCCAACAGGTCTGGAGCTGCCAGTCTCGATCCCTTCCATGGCTCGGTTGAGTGGCGCAAGGTGTTAATAATCAGCTGTGCAAACACTCGGCCCCGCTCCACTACGTCCTTTGTTATGATGGAAAAATGGATCCTAATGACTCCGGTCTGAAATTGCGCCCCGCATAAAAAGAGGCACCTTGTTTCTTAAAGCAGCGGCACACTTGAGCCTCCTTGTCGGCCTGCCTGTCTGTCTGTGCCCTCTGCTGACCCTTCCAGTATTGCAAACATCTCAGTAAAGCAGGAGTCCCTGTAGAGCCGTGTTGCCTATTATTGAGGAATTTTGGCTAATGCTGGTTGGGAGCGAAGGGGATTATACGCAACCATTTACGCTAACACCCAGAAGCTTTAAGTGTTGTTATTTTAAAGCAGGCTTTGCTGCCCTCTCATACCATAATTCTCTTCCCAAAACCACCCAGCAGCGTTGCATTCTTCATCCGAGATGCCGTAACCACTGAATACATGTTTAACAAAACATGTTACACTATTTTTGATGGTTACAACAGCATTAGTTGTTTTTTTTATTATTGAGACAAATATTTATGTATTTAATTTTTGTTCACTTACTATAGTATATTATTTCATTATCATTTAATTCATTTTTATATATAATAGGGTTGTGGGAAAAAATCGATTCGAATATGGTGTTGAATACGTTCGATTCTCATTTTTAAAAATTAAATTTTTTTTTTTTTTTTTAATCAATCCAACTAACCACTACACAGCAATACCATAACAATGCAATCCAATTCCAAAACCAAACCTGACCCAGCAACACTCAGAACTGCAATAAACGGAGCAATTGAGGAGACACAAACACAACACAGAACTAACCAAAAGTAGTGAAACAAAAATGAACAGTATCAATATTAGTTATAGTTTCAGCATAGCAGTGATTAAAAATCCCTCATTGACATTATCATTAGACATTTATAAAAATAAAAAAAAGAACAATAGTGTCACAGTGGCTTACACTTGCATCACATCTCATAAGCTTGACAACACACTGTGTCCAATATTTTCACAAAGATAAAATAAGTCATATTTTTGGTTCGTTTAATAGTTGAAACAAATTTACATTATTGCAATCAGTTGATAAAACATTGTCCTTTACAAGTATAAAAGCTTTTTTTTTTTTTTTTAAATCTACTACTCTGCTAGCATGTCAGCAGACTGAGGTAGATCCTGCAGAAATCCTATGTAGTGAATGAATACAGAATTGTTTTGAATCGGCAACTACAGGCCTGGCAACTACAGGCTTAAATAGTGTTGTGGTGCATGAAAACAGGTGTGTGAGTTCAAATGAATCAGGTGAGTCGTGAGGACAGGTGAACTGATTGGTAGGCGTGGAAACAAAACAATTGAGTGAAAAAACAGGAACTAATGGAGTCTTGAAGTAATCTAACACAACTAAACAAAACGTGATCACAAAGACATGACAGTATGCATGTTCCAAATAAACGGAAACAGAACCGAAAAACAAAATAGCAGCATTCAAGTAGCATTTTTTGTCATTATATTTTTCTGAGAATTAGCATCCTCTGTAGTAGGCTTTCGGTAGTTTTTCAGTTGCGCATTTCGGAAAAATGTATACCTGCAATGCAAAACACAAGGGATGTAATGACTTGTTCGATGTGATTCAGAATTAGTGGTTGCCGATGCGATTCAGGCACGATATTTTTTTTTTGGAAACGATACGATCCCAAACGATTCAGTGAGTTGAAATCAATTCAGCAACTTTTCAGCAAACGAAATTCAACCCGTGTGACTGTTAACATAAATACTGGATTCTGGACACTGCAGGTGAAGTTTCCTGGAATCCTGTTATTTCCTGAAAGGGAATTGTGTATAACTGAAGTATGGATTCAAGCAAGCAAGTAAACAACAACTAATGGCCAACACATTCACATCTTATTTGATTAACGTGGAACCAACATTTTTAGCTTGAACCAGCAAAAGGGAAAACTTTTCTGCTCACATTTTCAATATTCAAGCACATTTCAATACAAGTATAGTACGTATTTTGCGGACTATAAGGCACACCTAAAATCTTTTTTTTCTCGTCAAAACTCAACAGTGCGCCTTATGTACGGAATAATTCTGGTTTTGCTTACCGACCTCGAATATATTTTATTTGGTACATGGTGTAATGATAAGTCTGACCAGTGCACACGAGATACGTGTAGACTGCAATATGACTCAAGTAAACAACACCAATATTTTATATGTTCCAATGAACTGTGTTCCATTAAACACAGTGCTTAAAAATCTATCGAAATGTTTTACTACGACTTTGGTAAGCTATGAAGCCGCACCGCTTCATGGATTGTACTGTGCTTCAACATTGATTGATTGATTGATTGATTGATTGATTAAAACTTTTATTAGTAGATTGCACAGTACAGAACATATTCCATACAATTGACCACTAAATGGTAACACCTGAATACGTTTTTCAACTTGTTTAATCAATTCATGGTACAAATATATACTATCAGCATAATACAGTCATCACACAAGTTAATCATCATAGTATATACATTGAATTATTTACATTATTTACAATCCGGGGGTGGGATGAGGAGCTTTGGTTGATATCAGTACTTCAGTCATCTACAATTGCATCAACAGAGAAATGGACATTGAAACAGTGTAGGTCTTACTTAGTAGGATATGTACAGCCAGCAGAGAACATAGTGAGTTCAGATAGCATGAGAACAAGTATTTGCATTACAAATACATTTGATTATTTACATTAGGTTATTTACAATCCGGAGAGATGGGATGTAAATGGAAGAGTATTATTATGGTGTGCGAATATGGTAAGACATTATCTGGCGTTTTGTTTTGCAATAATATGTAAAAGCAATTTTTCTTACCTTCTGCTACGAGCTGATCTACATTTGGGATTTGCATAAATCCTGAAAAATTGTGCGCGTAGTCTGTGTTGTAGTCGATAAGCTTCTTCTTTTTCTCTATCTTCTTGTCATGAGTCATTCATCCTCTGCTGTTGCCATTTGTATTATAAAGTAGTGTAAAGTTGTTACTTATATCTGTCAGTAAACTCGGCATGAAAGCGATAAAACACCCAAGGAACTTTAGTTATTAGAGAGTTCCTGTTGGATGGTTTGTCACAGGACACATTTCCAGCGTTGTTGTTGTTTATGGATTAGGAGATGCTGCTCTTTATTGATTGAAGTATAGTCTGAATGTCATTAAAAAGTTAGCTCCATCTTTTGACACTTCTTCCACTCCCGTCCTTGCACGCTACACCGCTACAACAAAGAGGATAAGGTGAAGACACTGTCGAAGGTAAGCCACGTAAATAAGACCGCCCACAAAACGGTGCAGCCTGAAGCGACTGTCACAAAGCGGCTTGAAGATGATGTGTAAAACATCATCTATGCAACATTTTGACCAAAGAACCACCATTACATGTTATGTAGACCACAAGGAAGTGTTTTCCATTAAGGAACAAAATTAAAAATATGACTCCTGTAATACTCCCTATAATCCGATGTGCCTTATATATGAAAAATTATAGAAAGTAGACCATTTATCAAGAGTGCGCCTTATAATCCGGTGCGCCCTATGGTCCTGAAAATACGGTAACCATTTTAATACAACATTTATCTGCTAAATAAAGTTCCCCGACTCGGCCATACCTGTATTATTTACTCCAACGAAGGACAGTGTCCCAGGTGTGCGGAAGCATTTCTGCCTCCTCTTGTGTTGGACCCCTGCTTCCCAGCTTCCATAGCCTTCTTCATTTATCTCTTGAATTCATTTGTTTCTAATTGAAATGACTTTTCCTTGGCTGCCAGTTGCTTGTTGTTGTTTTCCAGTAGTTGGTGCTTTGTCCTAATTTGCTTCGTTGTCACTTCTTTTGTGTCGGTTGTGTCTTTTGTGGCTTCAAGTAGTGTTGCGGCTTCACATTTTTGTCATGTGTCATTTCTCTTTGTTGTGGCTTTTGCAATCGTTCTGCACAGTGGTGTGCCTTCAGGGCCAGCAAGGCCTTCTTTGCTGGCCTAACATAACCAGAAATCATCATCATAATTAAAGACAAAAGTATTTTTTTATTTATTTTGCCTAAATATCTAAAAATATTCATATTCTCTTCATGTCATATTATGCTCCTTCCAGTGCTGTTGTTTTTAGTTTTAGTTTTTATCCAATCAGAATTCAGTTAGCTTATGTTGCCATGCTGTACCAAATCTGACCAAAGCCTTTAGAATCAACAATGCTGGCGTCCGTCCACTGTAAGTGAGCGAGGACATACGGTTGATAGACAGTTAGGATAGCCAATCAGATCACAAATTGTTGTCAGCAAGGCCTTCGAGATGGCCTTAGGCAGATTTATTGTGATGTTATGCGTGAGGTAACATAGGAACTCCATTACCCAGCATGCCACAGTAGTGAAAAGCATGCGCAGTAGCCTCGTTTAGCGGCAGCTTGATGTTTTTGTGGAGTAAACTTTAAGAACTCAGCCAACACGCATCGTCTGCATCTTTTATGATTAGACAAGACAACACATATATTTGCAAGGCCATTTTCAAGAAGGATATTTAAAGAGAAACTACATCTTATGAGACAATGTCGGTCAACCCGGGAAGCTCGAATGGTTTCTACAGACTGTGAATTCAGATATTTTTTTTCTTTATTTTTTCACGTTTATTATGTTTTTTGCAATTTTAATTTTGAAAGTACCACATAAGATATCTTTTAATTGCTGATGCGGGTTTATTGATTTTTAAATGCGCCCAAAAATAACCAGTTTTGTAAACTGTTGAGGTGATTCAATGCTCAGTAGTGCATACTGTAAATGTGTTCCTGTATGGTATTTCTCCAGCAATGGTCATGTGGTGACATAAATGATGGTATTTTGAGAGGTAATCATTGAAGTCAGACATCACTGAAGGCCTAGGTGGGAAACGCACGGCTCGCCACTGGTGCTGCAGCTCAAAGTTTTTGTGTTGTAATTTATGATATTGTCTTGCGGCTTTTGTTATGACCTTTCTCGACCCCCATAGGTATCCAGCATTTTTGTTTTGATTACGCCACAGACGGGCAAACAGACTTAACGTTTAACGTCTATATCATTAAAAGTGCTAAACTTCATTTTAAGTCTTCTGCTCTTAAATCCCATATTTTCCTTTTTCTAATATCGATAATATCAATAAAATCGAAAACTTTAGAAGAGGTGGATGACTGATTATTTAAATTGTGTAATTTACAACAAAATGCGTTCATACAGTAGCCTGCTCACAGCCAGATTAGAGATAAATGTCAAAATTTTTTTATATTTAGTTTGCAATCCTTTACATTTAAACAAAAAAAAAATACGGAAGACTCTGACTCTTCTTTGATCACTCAGTTTATTATTACAACACAGGTGAGCTTCAGCCTTATGACACAAAGTTGAGGCATTCCTTCAACGCCTGTAGTGTCCACTTGACTGGTCAAGCTATTCACAGGAACACATTGTGACAGCAATCTGTGGCAAAAACTACCGCTTAGATAAATTAATAGACATCCTTCCAAATATTGATATGAATATAAAGAAAAAAATGCAATGGCGAAAAGGTTAGTTTTTATGTCCTTGTCTCGATCTTTTACATTGTTGAAATCAAATGTTGGCAAAGCCCGAACATTGCCAAAATATCTACAGCCTGTAGAAATGTTTGTGCGTGAAGCATGGAGTTGGCTTGAGGCACTTCATCTTGGCAGTGAAAAGGGGTTCACGCCACGATCGCAAGCTTAATACATAACGCCCCGGGATTTTTTTTACAATATATTTGATGAAAAATGTAAATATGGGAAGAGCTAAGTATGGTAGTTTCCTGGGGAAAACAGGATGGTTGACAGGTTTGACCCTTAAGACCAAGAGCGATTTAGACAAAACCCTTTCCTTCACCTCTTTTTGCCTTGTTGTACTGTAGGCCTACTTCCTATATTAGCCTCCTGAGAACCAGCGTCCTCTGCAGTAGATATTTGTTTTTTTTCCTAAAATAAGTACGCTTTTTTTCGGACTATAAGTCGCTCCGGAGTATACGTCGCACCGGCCGAAAATGCATAATAAAGAAGAAAAAAAAACATATATACTGTACGTCAATCAATCAATCAATCAATGTTTACTTATATAGCCCTAAATCACTAGTGTCTCAAAGGGCTGCACAAACCACCACGACATCCTCGGTAGGCCCACATAAGGGCAAGGAAAACTCACACCCAGTGGGACATCGGTGACAATAATGATCCAGTGGGACGTCTGTGACAATAATGATTATGAGAACCTTAGAGAGGAGGAAAGCAATGGATGTCGAGCGGGTCTAACATGATACTGTGAAAGTTCAATCCACAATGGATCCAACATAGTCGCGAGAGTCCAGTCCAAAGCGGGTCCAACTCAGCAGCGAGAGTCCCGTTCACAGCGGAGCCAGCAGGAAACCATCCCAAGCGGAGGCGGATCAGCAGCGCAGAGATGTCGAGGCGGATCAGCAGCGCAGAGATGTCCCCAGCCGATACACAGGCAAGCAGTACATGGCCACCGGATCGGACCGGACCCCCTCCACAGGGGAGAGTGGGACATAGAAGAAAAAGAAAAGAAACAGCAGATCAGCTGGTCTAAAAAGGGAGTCTATTTAAAGGCTACAGTATACAAATGAGTTTTAAGGTGAGACTTAAATGCTTCTACTGAGGTGGCATCTCGAACTGTTACCGGGAGGGCATTCCAGAGTACTGGAGCCCGAACGGAAAACGCTCTATAGCCCGCAGACTTTTTTTGGGCTTTGGGAATCACTAACAAGCCGGAGTCCTTTGAACGCAGATTTCTTGCCGGGACATATGGTACAATACAATCGGCAAGATAGGATGGAGCTAGACCGTGTAGTATTTTATACGTAAGTAGTAAAACCTTAAAGTCACATCTTAAGTGCACAGGAAGCCAGTGCAGGTGAGCCAGTACAGGCGTAATGTGATCAAACTTTGTTGTTCTTGTCAAAAGTCTAGCAGCCGCATTTTGTACCAACTGTAATCTTTTAATGCTAGACATGGGGAGACCCGAAAATAATACGTTACAGTAGTCGAGGCGAGACGTAACAAACGCATGGATAATGATCTCAGCGTCTTTAGTGGACAGAATGGAGCGAATTTTAGCGATATTACGGAGATGAAAGAAGGCCGTTTTAGTAACGCTTTTAATGTGTGCCTCAAAGGAGAGAGTTGGGTCGAAGATAATACCCAGATTCTTTACCGTGTCGCCTTGTTTAATTGTTTGGTTGTCGGTCGTACTGGAGTATAATTCGCCTTTTTGGGGGAAATTTATTTGATAAAACCCAACACCAGAAATAGACATTTGAAAGGCAATTTAAAATAAATAAAGAATAGTGAACAGGCTGAATAACTGTACGTTGGGCCGTGGCCCGATTGGTACCGGGCCGCAGAAGAATTTTTTATTCATTTTTATAAAAAAAAAAAAAAAAAAAAAATAATATATATATATATATATATATATATATATATATATATATATATATATATATATATATATATATATATAAAATATAAATATATAAAAAATATATATATTTTTTTAATTAAATCAACATAAAAAAACAATATACACTTACAATTAGTGCACCAACCACAAAAACCTCCCTATTTTATGACGAAAACCTCCCTTTTTCATGACAAAGAAAAAAAAAAAAGGACAAAATGGAGCGAATTTTAGCGTTATTATGGAGATGAAAGAAGTCCGTTTTAGTAACGCTTTTAATGTGTGGCTCAAAGGAGAGAGTTGGGTCGAAAATAATACCCAGATTTTTTACCGAGTCACCTTGTTTAATTATTTGGTTGTCAAATGTTACAGTTGTATTTGTTGCGATCTGCTGCTCAGATCTTCACGTGTTTGTTTTTTTCATTCTCTGTCTGACCCGTTTATTTCCTGTTTTTGTCCATCACTATGGTTACACATCAGTCCACCTGTTAGTCTCGCCCCGCACACCTGCTACTAATTTTCACCCTCCTATTTAAGCTCACCTTTTCTGTTTACTCATTCTCGGATCCTAATTTGCCCACGCGCATCAGTGACGACTCTCATCATTCGTATGTATTTTCTCGCTAGCTCTCACGCCAAGCCACTTTATTGTCTAGCTTTCATGCTAAATGTTTGTTTACTTTTTCTCTTTACACCAGTATTTTTGTTCATAGACTTTTGTTATTAAATACCCTTTATCTTACCTAAGCTGTGTTCTGCTTCGACGCATCCACGGGAAAACCACACCGGCATTACAATGCCGAAGAAGAGTCATCACAGTAGGATCCGAGCATTAAAAAGTTTTTCCGCGTCTGGCAACCACGAGGAGACCTTCGACGAAGGCACATGGAGGGTATTCCGAGCGATGGAGGCTGAAACTCTCCGATGCAATCCAGACGAAAGCATGATGTGGGACCTGGAGGGAAAACTGGTTCCGATCGATGCTTCCGGGAGCGGTGAGTTTCCCTCCCGCAGCGCTCGCGCTCGTCCGCGTAGGCGGAAGCCGCGAAGTATGGCTTCGTCGGGCGACAGAGACTTGCCCACTCCATGTCTCCCTCCTCACGAACACAGCAACCTACAGTCAGCACACAAGACCCCTACACCATTGTTTGGGGACCCAATAACACACTTTGCTAACAGTTTTACCGACTGGGCAAATTCCCAACTTGTGTCCCGCGCAGATGACGTCATTTCGTCGACGCCCCCCGGTAACGCAAGCCCGTCCTCCGATGATGACGTCATCAACAAGGAATTTTTGGGGGAAGATTCGTTTTCTCAGCCATTTTCAAATGACAATAACATTAATAATAATATACAAAAGTATCAGGATATTTTTTCTTATTATTCTAGTCAACCTCAGTCACCTAGTTTTTCTTCTAACCCACCGTTTAAACCTCATTCTCTGCCCAAGTCCAAGGTTTTTTCTCCCTTTTCAAAGGGACACTCTGGACAATATAGAGGGGAGGGGTCTGCCCGCCTCCAAACCTCCCACCACCCTCCCTTATGGTCAGTCCCTGACCACAGGGAACGGGTCTGGGATTCCCGTCTGGAGGGGGGGGCTATGGCCTATAGCTGTGTTGCGGAGGTAGGGCAGACGCTACCTGTTCTTAAAACTGCTAAACAAAAACCTCCATGTAGGCCACCTTTACCTGTTTTTCGGCCCGCTAAACGCTTAGCTCCTCCTAGTAGACCTCCTCCACCTGTGTTCTCCCCGGTCAAGTCACGCCCTCTTAGACCTCCTCCACCTGTGTTCCGTCTGTGCCCTAGTTCTAGTTTTAGTCACAGTCTCTCTCAGAGTTCGAGTCCCAGCCTTCTTCGTAGCCCATGCTCTAGTCCTACTCGTAGACCGACTTGTAGACTGAGTCGTAGTCCAAGTCCTGGTCCGAGTTTCCGTTCTGATTCTAGTTGTAGTCCTAGTCTTTCTCGTAGTCGTCGTAGTCCTAGTTCCACTCGTAGACTGATCCGTAGTCCGAGTCCTGTTTCGAGTCCGGTCCCGAGTCTTGTTTCTTGCCTTTGTAATATTAATACTGATTCCCCTCGTGGTCTTAGTCCGAACCCTAGTCCTTACCCAAGTTCTTGTCCGAGCCCCAGTGTTACTGTAAGTCCTAGTCTTTGTCCTAGTCCTTGCCCGAGCACCAGTTTGATTGTTAGTCCCAGTCCTTGCCCAAGCCCTAGTTTGACCGTTTGTCCTAGTTCTTGCCCAAGCCCTGGTATGACTGTAAGTCCTGGTCGTTGCCCAAGCCCTTCTCAAAGCACTAGTGTGATTGTAAGTCCTGGTCCTCTCTCAAGTCCTTGCCCGAGTCCTAGTGTTTGTCTTATCACTCATCATAGTCCTAGTCCTGCTCACAGCCAGTCCCCTAGTGCTCCTCGGCTGAAGCCGACACCTGCTCCTCGGCTGAAGCCGACACCTGCTCCTCGGCTGAAGCCGACACCTGCTCCTCGGCTGAAGCCGACACCTGCTCCTCGGCTGAAGCCGACACCTGCTCCTCGGCTGAAGCCGACACCTGCTCCCAGTCTGGTTCTCACACCAGCACATGACACTAACCTGGTTTTCACGCCAGAATTCGACTCCCACCTGGTTCTCACACCAGCCTCCGACCCAGAACTGGTTCTCATACCAATTACAGACTTTAACCTGGATCTCACTCCAGCAACAGCTCCAGAGCTGGAGCCGACTCCAGCACCAGCTCCAGAGCTGGAGCCCACTCCAGCACCAGCTCCAGAGCTGGAGCCCACTCCAGCACCAACGTCGACAATGGGGCTAGAGCCCAAACCGTCGACGACGGGGCTGGAACCTTCACCTGTGTCGACAGGGCTGGAGCCCACTCCAGTGCCAGCTCCGCGACAAGCGCCGGTACCAGCTCCACGCCGCCATGCACTGCCGACGAAGAAGCTGGAGCCCACACCGGCGCCGACGATGAGGCTGGAGCTCACACCAGTCACGACTCCTGCTGCTCCCAGGCCGCCTCCGACGACTCCTGCGGCTCCCAGGCCGCCTCCGACGACTCCTGCGGCTCCCAGGCCGCCTCCGACGACTCCTGCGGCTCCCAGGCCGCCTCCGACGACTCCTGCGGCTCCCAGGCCGCCTCCGACGACTCCTGCGGCTCCCAGGCCGCCTCCGACGACTCCTGCGGCTCCCAGGCCGCCTCCGACGACTCCTGCGGCTCCCAGGCCGCCTCCGACGACTCCTGCAGCACCCGCATCATCCTCGCCAGCTGCACTCGGGCCTGCTTTGGCTGCAGTCCCCGCACCCTCGTCTGCTGCTTCCAAGCCTGCTGGGATTTCGGTGCTGAGGCGTCGTCCACCACGTCGATCACGGGCGTGGCCTCTGCGAGGTCATCCTCCTCGCCAGACACTCCCTCCTCCATGTCGGCCACGGATGTGGCCGTGCCCGGGTCGTCCGCCTCGCCGGGCACCTCATCCTGCGAGGCGGCCACTAATGTGGCCTTTTCGAGGTCGCCCGCCAAAACTTTTTCGGCAGCAGCGTTCCACCCGCCGCCGCCACATGATGTGTCCTCGGTGGATTCGGGGACATGCGATCTGGCGACCCTCCACCGTGGCCTCCCTCCGCCCTCCCTTCGTTTGTGAACTTTCTGGTTTTGGGGAGGGGGTTCAAGTTTTTGTTTGTTTTTTAAGACATCTGGTATCTGTCTTTTGTTGGGGGGGAATACTGTTGCGATCTGCTGCTCAGATCTTCACGTGTTTGTTTTTTTCATTCTCTGTCTGACCCGTTTATTTCCTGTTTTTGTCCATCACTATGGTTACACATCAGTCCACCTGTTAGTCTCGCCCCGCACACCTGCTACTAATTTTCACCCTCCTATTTAAGCTCACCTTTTCTGTTTACTCATTCTCGGATCCTAATTTGCCCACGCGCATCAGTGACGACTCTCATCATTCGTATGTATTTTCTCGCTAGCTCTCACGCCAAGCCACTTTATTGTCTAGCTTTCATGCTAAATGTTTGTTTACTTTTTCTCTTTACACCAGTATTTTTGTTCATAGACTTTTGTTATTAAATACCCTTTATCTTACCTAAGCTGTGTTCTGCTTCGACGCATCCACGGGAAAACCACACCGGCATTACAATGCCGAAGAAGAGTCATCACAGTATTATTAAATAGAGGTCGGTGTCTAGCAGGACCGATAATCAGCATTTCCGTTTTTTTGGCGTTAAGTTGCAAAAAATTAGCGGACATCCATTGTTTAATTTCATAAAGACCCGCCTCCAGCTGACTACAGTCTGGCGTGTTGGTCAGCTTTGGGGGCATGTAGAGTTGGGTGTCATCAGCATAACATTGAAAGCTAACACCGTATTTGCGTATGATGTCACCTAGCGGCAGCATGTAGATGCTGAAGAGTGCAGGGCCAAGGACCGAACCCTGGGGAACTCCACACGTTACCTTAACATAGTCGTAGGTCATACTGTTATGGGAGGCGCACTTCATCCTGTCAGTAAGGTAAGAGTTAAACCAAGACAGGGCTAAGTCTGACATACCAATTCGTGTTTTGATACGCTCTAATAAAATATTATGATCGACGGTATCGAAAGCAGCGCTAAGATCGAGGAGCAGCAACATAGATGACGCATCAGAATCCATCGTTAGCAATAGATCATTAGTCATTTTTACGAGGGCTGTCTCAGTAGAGTGATTTGCCCTGAAACCGGATTGAAAGGTTTCACATAGATTGTTAGACGCTAAGTGTTCATTTAGCTGCTCTGCAACATTTTTTTCGAGGATTTTCAAAATAAAGGGAAGGTGAGACCATGAGGTCAGAATCAAGGTTAGGTCTTTTAAGGAGAGGATGAATAACCACATTTTGAATGTTAGGGGAACAGTGCCCGAGGAAAGTGATAAGTTTATAATATTTGGCACTGATGGACCTAATAATACAAAGAGCTCCTTGATAAGTTTCCCAGGAAGAGGGTCAAGTAAACATGATGTTTTTTTTATTCCATTTACATGTTGTAACAATTCTTCTAATGTTATTTCATCAAAACGAGAGAAACTATTTTGGATATTTGCAGTATCCGCTGTATATACAGTCGTATCTGTGTTAATAGAACCCAGTTGTAGCTGGGACGCATTGTCTTTAATCTCCTTTCTAATAGGTTCAATTTTCTTATTAAATAACTTCATAAAGTCATCTGCCGAATGGGTCGAGCTACTGGAAGGAGTCCCTTGTTGGGTTAGCGATGCTACTGTACTAAACAAAAATTTTGGATCGTTATTATTAAGGCGGATGAGATTTGAATAATAATTAGATTTAGCTAAGGTAAGCATGCATTCATAAGTTATTAAACTGTCACTCCATGCTTGATGGTGCACCTCAAGTTTAGTCGTGCGCCATTTGCGTTCCAGCTTTCTACATAATAATTTCTGAGCTCTAGTTTCTTCTGTAAACCATGGCGTACGCCTTTTTGGAGCATTTTTTAACTTCAGTGGTGCTATGTTATCAATGGTTTCGCGCAGGGCGTCGGTAAAATTGTTAGTGAGGTTATCAATAGAACCCACATACTTTGGGAATGGTGCCATTACCGAGGGCAGTAGGCCAGCAAGAGTCGTCCTTGTGGCAGCATTAATGTTGCGGCTGCTATAGCAGTTATTATTATTATTAGCTTGCCGAACATGAGTCTGAACTTCGAATTTTATAAGGTAATGATTGGACATTACTTTAGTATACGGGAGTATCATAACTTTGGAAACGGTGATACCGCTGACAAGCACTAGGTCTATCGTATTACTGCTGCGATGCGTCTGTTAATTTATTATTGGTGTAAGGCCACAGCTATCAATTATAGTCCGGAGCTCCATGCACGGTGGGTCCGATGGGGTATTCATATGGATATTAAAGTCCCCCATTATAATTATATTATTGGCGTGCGTCACTAGATCAGCAACAAACTCTGAGAATTCACTGATAAAGTCCGAATAGGGCCCTGGAGGGCGGTAGATAACGGCCAGGCACAGAGGCAGCGGTGTGGCAGACCTCATAGAAAGCACCTCAAACGATTTATATTCATTATTTAAGTTAGGACTGAAGTTAAAGTTTTCGTTGTATATTAGTGCAACCCCTCCACCCCTTTTAAGGGGACGGGCAATATGCGCATTCGTATAGTTAGGAGGAGATGCCTCATTTATCGCAAAAAAGTCGTCTGGTTTAAGCCAGGTTTCGCTAAGACCGATGACGTTAAGATTGTTGTCTCTAATGACCTCATTAACTAATAACATTTTGGGAGACAGTGATCTGATGTTTAGAAAGCCCATGTTATAGGTAGTGGGCTGTTTTAAGGAGTTTTTGATAGAATTATCCGTAGTAGCAATATTAATAATGTTGCGTTTATTATACGCAGTTCACTTAAAGTAATTACGCCCATATCTAGGAATTGATATGACGGGAATTTTCAGCTTGTCTTCTTGCTGCCATAAACTGAACGCATCATAATTTTCCACCTCCATAGAACGCATGTCTAACTCTGACAGTCATAGTCATAGCAGAAAAAACATGTGAGTTGTGTATTATTCTAAGAAAATTGCTATGTGTACAGAGATCATCCAGCCTGGCGCTGGCTAGTTCTAACTTAACTGACTCCATACCCAGGCTAGCAGGCTCTGTAATTGCCTGTGACCGGGCTTGCTCTAGTGCAGTTAGTCAAATGTGGCTCAATGCGAAGTCTATGTTCCGAGACAAGAGGATAGCGCCTTCCTGGTTAGGGTGAAGGCCGTCTCTCCTCAGCAAGCCAGGTTTGCCCCAGAAAGAGGGACAATTATCAACAAACGTAAATCCCTGTTGTCTACAGAAGCTATCTAGCCACTTGTTAAGAGAGACTAATCTGCTATACCGCTCATCATTGCCTCTCCCAGGCAGGGGGCCATGGACAATTACTCGATGCCTGGACATCTTTCTAGCGAGATTACAAGCCCTGGCTATGTTTCTCTTTGTAATCTCTGATTGTCTCATCCTAACGTCATTGGAGCCAACGTGTATAACTATGTTCGCATTACTAGTGGTGCGCTTAGTCTGTCGTACGTGTTTACTAGGCCTGTTGCGATTTAGCTCCCTAAGATTAGCTTCAATGTCAGGTGCTCTGCCCCCGGGAATACACTTAATTGTGGCTGGTTTGCTAAGCTTTATGTTTCGGGTGATGGAGTCCCCTATGACTAAAGTGTGGTGCCCGGTAGACTGGGATGTAGGACTAGCTAAAGGGCTAAATCTGTTATGCGTCTCAACCGGTACACCGTAGCTTGTAGGCCGCTTAGGGCTGCTACAAGCTGGGCTAGTTAGCTCGCTACAGCTAACGCTAGCAGATGTGTCCGCAACATCTAAAGTTATGAAATTACACTGCTCTAACTGGCGAACACGGCTCTCTAGCAGAGCCAACCTATCCATGAGTAAAGTGCACGAAGCGCAGGAAGCCATACTCACAGAACTTTCTATCGCCGGGTTGAGTGCCAGCTGTCTTCGGCAAGTGATGGTCACGGTGGCGGGGGTGTAACTTCCTTAAGACCGGCGCTGCCTTTCTCCGCTAGCCTCGTTAGCTTAGCAGCTAGCTAGCTGAGGGCGGAGTGGTGAGACAGAGATCGGGTGATTTGCAAGTTAAATTTAAATATTAAATATGTTCGAGAAGTTGTAAATAAAGCTGCAAAACAGTTAAAAGCACACAGATAGAACGATACTTAGCTTTTTTGCAACAAAAGCAGTCAGCGAGCAGTCAGCGAGCAGTCATTCACGTTGACCCGGAACCGGAATAGGTTACAAACCAGCGTTCTGACAATTCGGTTCACTCCCAAAATGAATTAACAGCTGTTTCGTTTCAATAAACACGTAAAAAACAGTCTGATACTGTTACGATAAATCAAACGTTACTGCAATCACAATATACAGTAGTAACACTTGAAATAGTGCAAAGCAATAATATATTAATAACTCAACTTTGCTCAAACGATAACGTCACACAACACAACACACAAAATAAACATGTAAAGCTCACTTTATTAAGTTATTCCTCATCCACGAATCCTTCGAATTCTTCTTCTTCAGTGTTCGAATCAAACAGTTGGGCGAATACGACATCCAAAATGCTCGTCTCGTCGAAGTCGTCATTAAACGAGTCAGTGTCGCTGCTGTTAATGTTAAATTCTCTCGCTGCTGCTCTATTCCCGTCTTCTACTGTGTGACTGATCGCCTTGAGTTTAAAGTTTGCATCGTAGTAGCCCTTTTGGGGTCTTTACACACAGAAACTGCACGCCTCCTGCAGTCATATATCCCAGCATGCACTGCGCGCTTCTTCTTCTACCGGGGAAAATAAGGTCGGGGGCTGTAGAAGAAGAAGAAGCGTAGAAGAAGAAGCGCACTTCTTCTTCTACGGGGGAAAAGGAAGTTGGCGGCTGCTTACCGTAGTTTCGAGACCTCCATCCATCCATCCATCCATTTTTACCCCTTTTTGTGGCTCAATATTTGTCCATATATAAGGCTCCCCGGATTATAAGACGCACTGTCAGCTTTTGAGAAAATTTGAGGTTTTTAGGTGCGCCTTATAGTGCGGAAAATACGGTATAACATATAGAACAGGGGTCAGGAACCTTTTTGACTGAAAGAGCCATGAAAGACAAATATTTTAAAATGTATTTGCTTGAGAGCCATATGATATTTTTTTTTAACACTGAATACATCTGAATGTGTATTTTTAAGTAAGACCAACATTTTTGGAGTTTAATAAGTCTCTGATTATTTTTAAAAACATCGTTATTCTGAAGCTAACCAATAATAGATAAAATACTTCTTACTATTAATGCAACTTCTTGAACAGGTGCGGTAAAAAAACGGATGGATGGATTAAAATGAATGAGAATGTTTTATATTTTGAACGTTATTTTTAACACTGTGATTACCAGCGGAATTATTCATTACTTATCGTGTTAAGTAGTGTCAGCTAAGATTTATCTGAGAGCCCGATGCAGTCATCAAAAGAGCCACAACTGGCTCTAGAGCCATAGGTTACCTACCCCTGATATAGAACATGCTATACGTTTACCAAACAATCTGTCACTCCTAATCGCTAAATCCCATGAAATCTTCTTCCTCGATGTCGCTTCTAAACAACTCTGCCACTCCAAAGGTATGCGCCGCTTCCTCTTGTCGTTTTTTGCTGCATATTTCACTACGTCCAGCTTGTAATCTGCAGTACATGATTTCCTTTTCGGTGCCATTTTTGTTCAGCCTTTCTCAGTTTTTATAAGTTACTGCCAATGATAAAATGATCCATTTTAATAGCTGCGGCAGTAGCATATAGCATATAGCAGTTAGCATTCCATGACCCACAATGCACTTCTGCCATGACCCTCCCCCGCCGAATTGTTATTGGTTGACGTGTGTGTGACGATTGCTGACATTTTTTTCGTCTCTTCCGCGAATGAGATAAATAACATTATTTGATATTTTACGGTAATGTGTTAATAATTTCACACATAAGTCGCTCCGGAGTATATGTCACACCCCCGGCCAAACTAAGAAAAATACTGCGACTTATAGTCGGAAAAATACGGTAAGTCTGACAAACAAAAAAGACCAAAGACAAATAGAGCATGCTGGTTCTCTGGAAGATATGAGCAGTTTAATTTCACATTTCACTTACAACATGCATTCAATAAATACATTTGCTGTATATTCTCAATTGTCACTGTGACGTGTTGTCATTGTTTCAGATGGATAGATAGTACTTTACTGACTCCTTGAGGAGAGTTCCCTCAGGAAAATTAATTTCTGGCTTCATTCACCGGGGAGGAAAGTTAGCAGTGCAGTTTGTGTTTTGAACAATGCTTTGTCTCCCTTTCACTTCCTCCACTTTGTTTTCATCAACAATCTCCACAACAATCTCAGGAACTCGTGAAAGAAAGCAGAAGCAGCCAGCGACAGCGCTTGTGGTCAACATGTGGCGCCTGCTTGCATATCCACTTTGGAGGGGTTGCACTTTAAAGTTCCGTGTAGCACTGGAAAGTTTGTTTTTTTGTTTTTTTTAAACCATTCCAGCTATCATTTTGATCCAGATTGACAACATGATGAGGAGTTTATCATGAAGAATTCACCTTATTATCCAATAATTTGCAATGGGCCGACTTAGAATCCACAAATTAGGGGTAAAGTATGTGCTTTTTGCAGCATGTGTGAGTGTTGCGGCCTTACCTTACAACAGTGGAATTTGGTTTCATACAAATAATGCAAAAATAAGTGTGATGAAGCAGAATCTGTGAATATTAGATTAAAATTAGATTAGTTTATTTCAAAGGGGACAATGCAATTTCATAAAACACATGACTACACATGGTTAAAAAAGCCAGAATTAGCCAGAAGGCTAGTTTTCATCTGTAGTCCCCTGGCCATGATGTAAAAAAAGGCATTAAAATTAAAATTTAAAAGAAAAAGAAAAGAAAGGGAGAGAAAAAGAGTAAAAGCACACAATACATACACAATATGATACAAAATAAAATACAACATCACAACATAACATTTATCTTAGCATCAACACAGGCTCCCCTGTCAGTGCTGGCAGTTGTAGGCGTTGATAAGCCACATTTTATTTTTTTGTATGAAGGCCTTGGAAGTGGTGACCAGTTTGGGGTCTTTTAAAAGGGTTTGTCGGACTTCATACAAATGATGCAAAAACATTGAGTAGGAAACATATTTTTATTGGGACATTATTGCACAGTATATGGCGGCATTTTTTTCACAGCAATTTTTTCTGTTGCATAAAAACCTTCCTGACTTATTTGTTATGGGAAAATGCACACTTCCCATTGACATTACCCTTCATCCAAAAACACTATCAATGCCACTTTTTAATTAAAGGCCTACTGAAACCCACTCCTACCCACCATGCAGTCTGATAGTTTATATATCAATCATGAAATATTAACATTGCAACACATGCCAATGCAGCCTTTTTAGTTTACTAAATTCCAATTTTAAATTTCCCGGGAGTTTCGTCTTGAAAACGTTGTGTAATGATGACGTGTACGCAAGACGTCACTGTTTTTTAGGAAGTATGAGCGCTGCACACACACACAGCTAAAAGTCGTCTGCTTTAACGGCATAATTACACAGTATTTAGGACATCTGTGTTTCTGAATCTTTTGCAATTTGTTCAATTAATATTGGAGAAGTCAAAGTAGAAAGACGGAGTTGGAAAGCTTTAGCCTTTAGCCACACAAACACACGGTGATTCCTTGTTTAAAATTCACAGAGGTGAAACGTTACTATGGATCAGAGCGCGGTCAAGCGAACATGAATCAAGACGGAATGTCAACCAACAGATTTCGGTGAGAAAATTGTGGTTAAAAAGTCGCTTAGCGTAGCTCGGTTGGTAGAGTGGCCGTGCCAGCAACTTGAGGGTTGCAGGTTCGATTCCCGCTTCCGCCATCCTAGTCACTGCCGTTGTGTCCTTGGGCAAGACACTTTACCCACCTGCTCCAAGTGCCACCCACACTGGTTTAAATGTAACTTTGATATTGGGTTTCACTATGTAAAGCGCTTTGAGTCACTAGAGAAAAGCGCTATATAAATATAATTCACTTCACTTCACTTCTTACCGGAGATCAGCTGAGCTTGTGCCGTCCATAGCTGCCCTCGACTCCCCTGAGACACTGCGCGTCAAGACACCCATGGAGACACCCTTCCGACTATCAGGTACTATTTAACTCACTAAAACACTAGCAACACAATAGAAAGATAAGGGATTTACCAGAATTATCCTAGTATATGTGTCTAAAGACATCGGAATCCGTCCCAATGGCGTTTTTTTTCCCTAGTCTGTCGCTATCAATATCCTCAAACATGAATCTTTCATCCTCGCTCAAATTCATGGGGAAATTGTCGTTTTCTCGGTCCGAATAGCACTTTTTGTTGGAGGCTCCCATTATAAACAATGTGAATATGTGAAGAGCCATCACACTTGTGACGTCATCGTCTGCGACTTCCAGTAAAAGCAGGGTTTTTCTGTTAGCGACCAAAAGTTGCAAACTTTATTGTGGATGTTCTCTACTAAATCCTTTCAGCAAAAATATGGCAATATTACGAAATGATCAAGTATGACACATAGAATGGACCTGCTATCCCTGTTTAAGTAAGAAAATCTCATTTCAGTAGGCCTTTAAAGCGCCCGTCTAAATCTGTCAATATTGGCACTTAGTTCTGGTTCTAAAAAGTATGCCTACATGTAATATTTCCTCTGAAATAGACACAGTAGTGATGTTTGTCTTGTTTTCTAACAAGTTGCAGCACATTTTAGAAGGCCCACTTTTAGCTCCAAAGTGTGAGTGGGCTTACATGTATATCAGCCCACTGACGTCACCTATAGAAGAATGGAAGCAATTTCATATTGCATAGTTCAAGGGTTCTTGACCCTTTTGACCTCATTGCGCAACTTTTCCACTGCAGAGGCTCCATGGGCCCACTCAAATATGAATACTGAATCAATAATCTTTCTCTTCAGTTTAATGGGATTTGATTAACATTTTTTACACATTTCAGTTTTCAACCTTTTCAAATGAGCACGGCGGGAAAAAGGGGTTAGTGCGGGGGTCGGCAACGCGTGGCTTTCGAGCCATAAGCGGCTCTTTAGCGCCGCCCTGGTGGCTCCCTGGAGCTTTTTATAAAAGGTATGAAAATAGAAAAAGAGGAGGAAAGCATTTTTTTTTTTTATAACATGGTTTCTGTAGGAGGCTCACATGACACAAACCTTCCTAATTGTTAGAAATCCCACTGTTTACATTAAACATGCTTCACTGATGAGAGTATTTGTCGTGCACCATTTGTCCTAATTTCGGAAGTCCTTGAACGCACCGTAGTTTGTTTACATGTACAACTTTCCTTGATGCTGCCACAGAAAAACGTGTTTTATGCCACTCCTTCTTTGTCTCATTTTGTCCTTAGTAGTTTTATCCACAAAGGTGAGCTTTGTTGATGTTATTGACTTGCGTGGAGTGCTAATCAGACATATTTGGTCACTGCATGACTGCAAGCGAATTGATGCTATTTATGCTAGCTGTATGTACACAATGCATCATTATGCCTCGTATTTGAGGTATATTTATGGTCATTTTATATATAGTTTCCGTTTCCTTCAATTTAAAGGCCTACTGTAATGAGATTTTCGTATTTAAACGGGGATAGCAGGTCCATTCTATGTGTCATACTTGATCATTTCGCGATATTGCCATTTTTTTGCTGAAAGGATTTAGTAGAGAACATCCACGATAAAGTTCGCAACTTTTGGTCGCTAACAGAAAAGCCCTGCCTGTACCGGAAGTTGCAGATGATGTGCGCTTGACGTCACGGGTTGTAGGGCTCCTCACATCCTCACATTGTTTATAATCATAGCCTCCAGCAGCAAGAGCTATTTGGACCGAGAAAGTGACAATTCCCCCATTAAATTGAGTGAGGATGAAAGATTCCTGGATGAGGAAAGTTAGAGTGAAGCACAAACATTTTTTTTTTTATAAAATAAAAAAAAGAAAAGGCGACAGCTCCAGGCGGCAGCAGTGGGACCGTTTCAGATGTAATTAGACACATTTACCAGGATAATTCTGGAAGATCCTTATCCTATCTGCTTATTGTTTTAATAGTGTTTTAGTGAGATTGTAAAGTCATACCTGAAAGTCGGATGGCTGCGGTGAACGGCAGTGTCTCTGAGAGAAGCCGAGTAGCCAAGATCACAGCTGCCTTTTTGACAACTACAGGAGGCGGTCCCATAATCCACTGAAGTCTCCGGTAAGAGCCAACTTAATATCACAATTTTCCCATCCAAAAACTTGCTGGTTGACGGAGAGAAACATGTTCGCTTGACCACTCTGTGTTAAAGCTTCACAACAAAGAAACACCGGCTGTGTTTCGGTGCTAAAGACAGCTGCAATACACTGCTTTCCACCAACAGCATTGTTCTTTATAGTCTCCATTATTAATTGAACAAATTGCAAAAGATTCAGCAACAAAGATGTCCAAATTACTGTGTAATTATGCGATGAAAAGAGACGACTTTTAGCCGTGTGTGGTGCTGGGCTAATATGTCCGCTACAACCCGAAACGTCACGCGCACGCGTCATCATACGCGTCATCATTCCGCGACGTTTTCAACAAGAAACCTTCCGTAAAAGGGAAAAAAATGTACGACGGAATGACAGACAGAAATACCGTTTATTTAAGTGTGTATCAAACTGGTAGCCCTTCGCATTAATCAGTACCCAAGAATAGCTTTTGGTTTCAAAAAGGTTGGTGACCCCTGCCCTAAATACTACATTTCAACATTTCTGTCAACGAAGATTTGCATCAGCCAGCAACTCATAGTCAGTTTGATAATAGTCCAATATAGCTAATATAGACACTTACATCCTGTGTTGCCTTTATTATAACACTTATATACGACTTTACATTTTTTGCGGCTCCAGACGGATTTTTATTTTTTTAAATTTTTGGTCCAATAAGGCTCTTTCTACATTTTGGGTTTCCAACTCCTGGGTTAGTACATGTGCCTCACAATACGAAGGTCCCCGGTTCGAAACCCGTGCTCGGGGTCTTTCTGTGTGGAGTTTGCATGTTCTCCCCGTGACTGTGTGGGTTCCCTCCGGGTACTCCGGCTTCCTCCCACCTCCAAAGACATGCACCTGGGGATAGGTTGATTGGCAACGCTAAATGGTCCCTAGTGTGTGAATGTGAGTGTGAAAGTTGTCTGTCTATCTGTGTTGGCCCTGTGATGAGGTGGCGACTTGTCCAGGGTGTACCCCGCCTTCGGCCCGCATGCAGCTGAGATAGGCCCCAGCACTCCCTGCGACCTTGAAAGGGACCAGCAGTAGAAAATGGATGGGTGGATGGAATTACAAAGATTAATATCAAGGGTAAGATCATGCTGATTACAAAAATTATTACTAACCAAATATACTGCAAAAGAAGGGACTCATAAAACCAGATGGAACATTAATTTACCGCATTTTTCGGAGTATAAGTCGCTCTGGAGTATAAGTCGCACCTGCCGAAAATGCATAATAAAGAAGGGAAAAACATATATAAATCGCATTTTTGGGGGAAATTTATTTGATAAAATCCAACACCAAGAATAGACATTTGAAAGGCAATTTAAAATAAATAAAGAATAGTGAACAACAGGCTGAATAAGTGTACGTTATATGAGGCATAAATAACCAACTGAGAAGGTGCCTGCTATGTTAACCTAACATATTATGGTAAGAGTCATTCAAATAACTATAACATACAGAACATGCTATACCTTTACCAAACAATCTGTTACTCCTAATCCATAAATCCCATGAAATCTTAAACGTCTAGTCTCTTATGTACATGAGCTAAATAATATTATTTGATATTTTACGGTAATGTGTTAATAATTTCACACATAAGTCGCTCCTGAGTATAAGTCGCACCCCCGGCCAAACTATGAAAAAAACTGAGACTTATAGTCCGAAAAATACGGTACATGCAATTCCAATTGCTAAAATAAATACATTTTCCCACGACCCGGAGAGGGACAAGCAGTAGTAAATTGAATGGTGGATGCCTAAATTAGTAATAAGTAATAATAAAAATAATATATATGTTTCTTAAACAAAGTGTCAATACAATGTAAGTGCAAATCAGAACACAGTTTCACCACTTTTGACACAATTTTTGCACTTAAGAAACTTCTCTATGACTTTAGCTTGAGACTTCTTCTGTTTGTTTGATATTGTCATTACTGCCTCAAGTGGTGGAAAAGTGTATTACAGCTAAATACCACTGGCGCCTGTACAGACCACGGCTGAGAAACAGCGGTCCTTTAGACCCAACAGGCCCTGGCCTAGTGCAGTGGTTCTCAAATGGGGGTAAGCATACCCCTGGGGGTACTTGAAGGTATGCCAAGGAGTACGTGAGATTTCAAAAAAATATTTCAAAAATAGCAACAATTCAAAAATCCTTTAAAAATATGTTTATTGACTAATACTTCAACAAAATATTAATGTACGTTCATAAACTGTGGAAAAAAATACAACAATCCAATATTAAGTGTTGACAGCTAGATTTTTTGTGGACATGTTCCATAAATATTGATGTTAAAGATTCATTTTGTTTTGAAGAAATATTTAGAACGAGGTTCATGAATCCAGATGGATCTCTATTACAATCCCCAAAGAGGGCACTTTAAGTTGATGATTACTTTTATGTGTAGACATCTTTATTTATAATTGAATCACTTGTTTATTTTTCAACAAGTTTTTAGTTATTTTTATATCTTTTTTTCCAAATAGTTCAAGAAAGACCACTACAAATGAGCAATATTTTGCACTGTTATGCAATTTAATAAATCAGAAACTGATGACATAGTGCTGTACTTTACTTCTTTATCTCTTTTTTTCAACCAAAAATGCTTTGCTCTGATTAGGGCGTACTTGAATTAAAAAAATGTTCACAGGGGGTACATCACTGAAAAAAGGTTGAGAACCACTGGCCTAGTGGTTAGAGTGTCCGCCCTGAGATCGGTAGGTCGTGAGTTCAAACCCCGGCCGAGTCATACCAAAGACTATACAAATGGGACCCGTTACCTCCCTGCTTGGCACTCAGCATTAAGGGTTAGAATTGGGGGTTAAATGACCAAAAATGATTCCCGGGCGCGGCACCGCTGCTGCCTACTGCTCCCCTCACCTCCCAGGGGGTGATCAAGGGTGATGGGTCAAATGCAGAGAAAAATTTCGCCACATCCAGTATGTGTGTGACAATCATTGGTACTTTGTGACCCTATGGTTAAGAAACACTGGTGTAGTATGTGTTTTGGTTGCATATCAATAGAACCACGTTATTTTCGTGCAGAATTTGAGGGATACATGACGGACTGCCACATTCCTCTTTAGGAGCACAAAATGCATACATTTATTTTAGTGAAATGTTGGTCACCTGCACGCTATGGGTCCCTTAGGTTAAGATTTTGTACAATTTCCTATTGAAATCGACACGATTTATTGTTTTGTGTTCATTATAAACTCAAAACAAACCTGCAGAAAAACACATGTTCATAATAAATCTGATTAACAAGCTACAAATTGTAATTACATGACTCTAAAATCCTCTGCCAGTAATTTCCCTCGAGTTACACGCCAACTGGAAACCTTTTGTAATCACAGCCTTCATTGCGTTTGAACCCGCAAAATCTCCACACAAGTAAACAATGATCTGTGCTGTCCTTTAAATAACCTCGCGCTGACAATACATTACCATAGCACACTAAACTTGGCGCTCCCTTCCACTCTCCGTTTTAAAGCTAATCAACAACAGTTTGATGTAAGCCCAGATCCATCTGACTTATTCCAATAAACATTTTTTTCCCCTTCTCGTCACAGCTGAGCCGTGTAGTTTAAAGGGCAATCTCCGCTTTTTAAAGCCTTTAGGCTCCAATCAACTGTAAGATGTGCAGATAGAGTGTGACAAGTGAAATGCGCTCCTCAAGGGACCCTTATATTCCCCTCCACTGCGTTTGGCTTTTATCGGGCTGTGACTGAAGAGCTGTATTCATGATCTCTTAATAAGCTCTCTAATGTTTTCACAACTAAATTACATAGAGCGTAAAACCTAACTCGAAGAAAAGAAAGGAATTTAGTCCAACTTGAAAGTGTGTCTCGGTTGTAAAAATACACAAATGGAAGTTTTTCCAACGATAAGTACAAACTGTAATTAGCTGACAAATTATTATACAAACCCCGTTTCTATATAAGTTGGGAAATTGTGTTAGATGTAAATATAAACAGAATACAATGATTTGCAAATCATTTTCAACCCATATTCACTTGAAAATGCAAAAAAATAATTAACTTAGAATTTCATGGCTGCAACACGTGCCAAAGTAGTTGGGAAAGGGCATGTTAACCACTGTGTTACATCACTTTTTCTATCAACAACACTCAATAAATGTTTGGGAACTGAGGAAACTAATTGTTGAAGCTTTGAAAGTGGAATTCTTTCCCATTTTTGTTTTATGTAGAGCTTCAGTCGTTCAACAGTCCGGGGTCTCCGCTGTCGTATTTTACGCTTCATAATGCGCCACACATTTTCGATGGGAGACAGGTCTGGACTGCAGGCGGGCTAGGAAAGTACCCGCACTCTTTTTTTATGAAGCCACACTGTTGTAACACTTGTCTTGCTGAAATAAGCAGGGACGTCCATGGTAACGTTGCTTGGATGACAACATATATTGCTCCAAAACCTGTATGGACCATTCAGCATTAATGGTGCCTTCACAGATGTGTAAGTTACCCATGCCTTGGGCACTAATACACCCCCATACCATCACAGATGCTGGCTTTTGAACTTTGCGCCTATTAAAATCCGAATGATTATTTTCCTCTTTGTTCCGGGGGACACCACGTCCTCTGTTTCAAAATATAATTTGAAATGTGAACTCGTCAGACCACAGAACACCTTTCCACTTTGCATTAGTCCATCTTAGGTGAGCTCGGGCCCAGCCAAGCCGGCGGCGTTTCAGAATATTGTTGATAAATGGGTTTTGCTTTGCATAGTAGAGTTTTAACTTGCAGTTACAGATGTAGCAACCAACTGTAGTTACTGACAGTGGTTTTATGAAGTGTTCCTGAGCCCATGTGGTGATATCCTTTACACACTGATGTCGATTTTAAAAGCAGTACCGCCTGAGGGATCAAAAGTCCGTAATATCATCGCTTACATGCAGTGATTTCTCCAGATTCACTGAACTTTTTGATGATTTTACGGACTGTAGATGGTAAAATCCCTAAATTCTTTGCAATAGCTCGTTGAGAAATGTTCTAAAACTCTTCGACAATTTGCTTACAAAGTGGTGACCCTTGCCCTATCCTTGTTTGTGAATTACTTAGCATTTCATGGAAGCTGCTTTTATACCCAATCATGGCACCCACCTGTTCCCAATTAGCCTGCACACCTGTGGGATGTTCCATATAAGTGTTTTGTTGAGCATTCCTCAACTTTATCAGTATTTATTGCCACCTTTCCCAACTTCTTTGTCACGTGTTGCTGCCATCAAATTCTAAAGTTAATGATTATTTGTAAAAAAAAAAATGTTTATCAGTTTGAACATTAAATATGTTGTCTTTGTAGCATATTCAACTGAATATGGGTTGAAAAGGATTTGCAAATCATTGTATTCCATTTATATTTACATACAACACAATTTCCCAACTCATATGGAGACGGGGTTTGTAACAACGTGCTAAATTTTATGTTGTTTTTGTGATGTTGCGATCGAAGCCCAATACTTTGGGCCCCCAAAACTTATATATATATATATATATATATATATATATATATATATATATATATATATATATATATATATATATATATATATATATATATATGTATATACATATATATATATATATGTATATATATATATATATATATATATATATATATATATATATATATATATATATATATATATATATATATATATATATATATATATATATATATATTAGGGGTTTGGGAAAAAATCGATTCGAAATTGAATCGTGATTCTCACGTGCGATTCAGAATCAATCCATCCATCCATTTTCTACCGCTTGTCCCCTTTTGGGGTCGCGGGGGGCGCTGGCGCCTATCTCAGCTACAATCGGGCGGAAGGCGGGGTACACCCTGGATAAGTTGCCACCTCATCGCAGGGCCAACACAAATAGACAGACAACATTCACACTCACATTCACACACTAGGGACCATTTAGTGTTGCCAATCAACCTATCCCCAGGTGCATGTCTTTGGAGGTGGGAGGAAGCCGGAGTACCCGGAGGGAACCCACGCATTCACGGCGAGAACATGCAAACTCCACACAGAAAGATCCCGAGCCTGGATTTGAACCCAGGACTGCAGGACCTTCGTATTGTGAGGCAGACGCACTAACCCCCCTTCCACCGTGAAGCCGCGATTCAGAATCGATTCTCTTTTTTTTTTTTAAATCGATTTTTTATTTTTTTTTATCAATCCAACAAAACAATACACAGCAAAATCATAACAATGCAATCCAATTCCAAAACCAAACCTGACCCAGCAACACTCAGAACTGCAATAAACAGAGCAATTGAGAGGAGACACAAACACGACACGGAACAAACCAAAAGTAGTGAAACAAAAATGAATATTATCAACAACAGTATCAATAATAGTTATAATTTCAGCATAGCAGTGATTAAAAATCCCTCATTAACATTATCATTAGACATTTATAAAAATTGAAAAAAAGAACAATAGTGTCACAGTGGCTTACACTTGCATCACATCTCATAAGCTTGACAACACACTGTGTCCAATGTTTTCACAAAGATAAAATAAGTCATATTTTTGGTTTGTTTAATAGTTAAAACAAATTTACATTATTGTAATCAGTTGATAAAACATTGTCCTTTACAATTATAAAAGCTTTTTTTTTTTTTAAATCTACTACTCTGCTAGCATGTCAGCACTCTAGGGTAGATCCTGCTGAAATCCTATGTATTGAATGAATACAGAATCCTTTTGAATAGGAAAAATATCGTTTTTGAATCGAGAATTGCGTTGAATTGAAAACATCGATTTATAATCAAATCGCGACCCCAAGAATCGATATTGAATCGAATCGTGGGACACCCGAAGATTCGCAGCCCTAATATATATCCATCCATCCATCCATTAACTACCGCTTATTCCCTTTGGGGTCACGGGGGGCGCTGGTGCCTATCTCAGCTACAATCGGGCGGCTGGCGGTGTACACCCTGGACAAGTCGCCACCTCATCGCAGGGCCAACACAGATAGACAGACAATATTCACACTCACATTCACACACTAGGGACCATTTAGTGTTGCCAATCAACCTATCCCCAGGTGCATGTCTTTGGAGGTGGGAGGTCGCCGGAGTACCCGGAGGGAACCCACGCAGTCACGGGGAGAACATGCAAACTCCACACAGAAAGATCCCGAGCCCGGGATTGAACCCAGGACTACTCAGGACCTTCGTATTGTGAGGCAGACGCACTAACCTAATATATATATATAATGACTGAGTAATTATTAAATATTCTTTTATAGCCTCTGTGTTTTCCCTGACCTAGTACATATATATATATATTTATATATATATATATATACATATATATATTTTCTGACTTAGTATATATATATATATATATATATATATATATATATATATATATATATATACTAGGTCAGAAAAAACACAGAGGCTATAAAATAATGCTTAATAATTACTCAGTCATTATCAATTACTGCATAGAACTTGAATGTGTCATAATACAGAAGAGTATTCAAGGCCACTCTTTTGGTGGCCTTGAATGCATCACTGGCTGTGCCAAGCGTCTTTTAATGCTATGAAAGAGAGCGGCTGCTGTCAATCCATCCATCCATCCATCCATTTTCTACCGTTTATTCCCTTTCGGGGTCGCGGGGGGCGCTGGCGCCTATCTCAGCTACAATCGGGCGGAAGGCAGGGTACACCCTGGACAAGTCGCCACCTCATCGCAGGGCCAACACAGATAGACAGACAACATTCACACTCACAATATTAGTTTTTTTTGGTGTGAATATGACTAAAGTTGGGTATCGAGTATCGAGTATCGATTGGAACCGGGACTAACTTTCCAATTCTCCCGGAATCATTCAAAAGTTTAAATTTCGATTCCTAGTTTCGATACCCAGTCCGCCGACCGGGAGAAGAAGCCGCTGAACATCAACGAGCCTATGTAGCCGAGCAAGTCAGTCAAGCATGGATAGCCGGCGTCGGCTGTCGAAAGTGTGGCTTCATTTTACTAAAAAAAATGAAATATCGACGAAATGTAACACGTGTGACAGGACTGTTTCGTGCTTAGGAGGGTGCACGTCGAACATGATGAAGCACCTCCAAGTTCATGGAGTACAAATAAATGCATGTCCTGTCTTTGACGTGCTGCGCCGACCGTCCTCCTCTGCCTCTTCCTCTGGCTCCGGCTCCGGCTCCGGCTCCGACGCCCAGCCTGGCACCTCGGTGACTACACTGCGTAAGTAAAACAATATATATGCAATAAATAATGTGTTTTGCGCCAACATTGAGTTAGCTAACAAATTAGCCCGCATATTTTTTCATAGACAATTTACAAGCCAGGCTCCGTGATGTGCTCAGCGTACTCCGTTCACCGTAACGGCAATGGGGAAGATGTCGGTGCCACAGACAGAAGAGTGCCACAGAAAGGTCACTGCACACATAGTCAAAAGACTGCATCCCTTTTCAGAGTTGGAATCTCCAACATTTAGGTTAGTTAAGCAATAACGTTAGAGCTAAGCTAATTGATAATGCGCTAAACAGTAACAGCAACATTACATGTTTGTTTATGTTTGCAGAGATATGGTGAAAACTCTCAACCCAAAATACATACCACCTTCCAGGGACTACCTGGCAAACACATTGATTCCGGCATGGTACAAGAAGAATCGGAATCGAGAATCGTCAGGAATCGGAATCGAAACAAAGAATCGGAATCGGAATTGTTCGAATTTAAACGATGCCCAACCCTATATATGACAGAAAGTGACCAGTTTTGTTATATAGTAGTTTTTTTTTGCTGATGATCAGTTTTGCTCCAAACAATTATTGCTGATGCACTGCACCTCCTCCTCCTCAGTTAGTACATCTCGGCTGGTACTGTCATTGTTTTACCTGCTGTGACTACTGGTCAAAAATGGTACAGAATGATTTTTTATTTATTAATTTTGTTTAGAGTTTAAGTTGGATTTGTATTTTGTGCTTTGCAGACATCATGATCAGACCGTTGTCTTTTGAGACAGAGCGGTGAGTTCATTTGGAATATATACACTTTGTTTGAGTCTGCCTCCAGATAGATCTGTTTGGCTGCACTTGTACTCCTTAGTTCTGTGTTGTTATTATTACTATTACTTATTTCTGCTACAATATTCAGTGTATTTATTTATGTTCAGCACACATTGCTATGCGCTAGTTACTATAAACATGCTGAAACAAAAACACATTTTAAAATAGGCTTGGAGTGGAAAAACTACTTATTTAGTAACACACACAACAACAATGGAGAGAGGAGAGAGATGGGCATTTTGTAGCTGGAAACAGTCATTATTTTGACTTTTTGTCGGCTAAAAATAACAAATTTAGGGTTTGTTGAACAATCAAATAATCAGTAAAGTAACTAAGTTAAGTCAAGGGAGTAATCGGTAATGTAATTACTTTGTTAAAGTAACTGACAGTTGCAACACTGGTCATAAACAGCGTTGAATGACAGGCCTGAAAGCCAGACAAGGTTACTGGGCCTACAAAACTAAACGTTTTCTGATAAAATACTGATGGTAACTCAAGCTAGCTTGTTGTGTTCTTTTTGTAGTTTTTGGTTGAATTCTTATTAACTGACTCCGAAAGGGACAAGTGTTAGAAAATGGATGGATGGATGTGTGTAGGGAAGTATCTTGTTAGGATTTTACCGATACCAATATCCATCCATCCATCCATTTTCTACCGCTTATTCCCTTCAAAATTCCTTATTGATACCGGATTCCTCGGTACTCATATCGGTACTATACAGCAGTGGTCCCCCAACCACCCGATTGGTACCGTGCCGCAGAAGAATTTTTTATTTAAAATTTAAAAAAAAAAATATATATATATATTTTTTTTTAAATTAAATCAACATAAAAAACACAATATACACTTACAAATAGTGCACCAACTACAAAAAACTCCCTTTTTCATGACAAAAAAAAGGACACCCCCCCGGGCCGCGGGACAAACTATTAAGCGTTGACCGGTCCGCGGATACAAAAAGGTTGGGGACCACTGCTATACAGTATGTAATTGGTGTAAATACAGATGTGAAAATATTTATAAATATATTAGCCCAAGCGGTTGTACACCACCAACATCTTGTAACATCTCACAGCAGGCAAGTCTTTAATCATCACCTGATTTTTAAGTCCTGAACAAGTCAACCAAGTTTGCAGTGCAAGGTGCAATGCAGTTGTTATGTCATTATCTTGTAAAGAGCACACTGAGAAAAAAAATAAAAAAATAAATAAAGAGCACATAGAATTACTTTCAGCTGGAAATATTATTTATGTACAGTATTCACGTGCGGAGCACATACCTTTTACATGATATGTCATATCAAATATGTCATATTAATGAATACAATCACTTAGCATGTTAGGTGGGTGTGCATTTTGTAACAATAGGAATTATTATTTGTGTTTATGTTGCAAACGGATGTATTAGAGTGACAAACCGGAGCCTTATTGAGTGTTGACCGCTACCAATGTCTGTGTTGTGTGTACTATATACCGTATTTTCCGGAACATAGGGTGCACCGGATTACTGTATAAGGCGCACTGCCGATGAATGGTCTATTTTTTATCTTTTTTCATATATTAAACACACCGGATTATAGGGCGCATTAAAGGAGTCATATTATTATAGTTTTAAAAAAAAAGGAAAACACTTCCTTGTGGTCTACATAACATGTAATGGTGGTTCTTTGGTCAAAATGTTGCATATATGATGTTTTACACATCATCTTCAAGTCGCTTTCTGACAGTCGCTTCAGGATACGCCGTTTTGTGGGCGGTCTTATTTACGTGGCTCACCTTTGGCAGCGTCTTCTCCCCGTCATCTTTGTTGTAGCGATGTAGCGTGCAAGGACGGGAGTGGAAGGAGTTTCAAAAGATGGCGCTAACTGTTTTAATGACATTCAGACTTTACTTCAATCAAAAACGCAGCAGCATCTCCTCATCCGGAAACCACCACACCGTAAATGTGTCCCGTTAAAAAACGTCCGATCGAAACTCTCTAATAACTTAAGTTCCTTGGGTGAATAATGTAAACTCACTACACAAGTATGTTTTAATGCTTTCATGGCGAGTTTACTGACCGCTACACACCTTGTATTAGAAATGGCAACAGCGGAGGATAAATGTCACATAAAAAGAAGATAGAGAAAAAGGAGAAGATTATCGACTACGCCGTCGTCACGGATGCGCACAATTTTTCAGGACATATGCAGATCCCAAATACAGATCAGCAAGTATCAGAAGGTAAGAAAAGTTGCTTTTGCATAATATTGCGAAACAAAACACCAGATAATGTCTCACCTTATACACACACCATAAAAATACTTGTATGTTGAAGCACAGTGCAATCCTTCAAGCGGTGCTTCTTCATAGCTTACCAAAGTGATACTATGACCATTTGATAAATTTTTGAGTGTTTTGTGTAATTTTCAATATTTTCAATTGACAATATAAAATGATGGTGTTGTTTACTTGAGTCATATTGCAATCAAAGTGCATCCTACACGTATCTCTTATGTTTGACTGCCATCTACTGGTCACACTTATCATTACACCATGTAACAAATAAGATAGCTTCGAGGTGGGTAAGCTCAACCAAATGTATTCCTTACATTAGGTGCACCAGTTTATAAAGCGCACTGTCCGGAAAATACGGTAATTTAAAAGACTTGGTGAGCAAGGGTAATGCTCAATTGTCCAGTTTGTAGAGTCAAGAGACAGAAAAAACTGAAACCCATTAAGTGAAGTGAATTATATTTATATAGCGCTTTTTCTCTAGTGACTCAAAGCGCGAGTGAAACCCAATATCTAAGTTACATTTTTAAACCAGTGTGGGTGGCACTGGGAGCAGGAGGGTAAAGTCTCTTGCCCAAGGACACAACGTCAGTGACTAGGATGGAGAAGCTGGGAGGAGCCGGATGAGGTGGTTCAGGCATCCGGTCAGGATGCCAACCGAGCGCCTGCCTAGGGAGGTGTTTAGGGCACGTCCAACTGGTAGGAGGCCACGGGGAAGACCCGGGACACGAAATAACATATTCTATATGTAAATTAAAGTTTGCAGCACATTTAACAATGTATACCAACAAATTAAATAAGAGGCGTTATATTCGTATTCTCCAAGGTTTCTCATAGTCACTGTCACCGACGTCCCATTGGGGTGAGTTTAGTTTTTCCTTGCCCTTATGTGGGCTCTCTACCGAGGATGTCGTTGTGGTTTGTGCAGCCCTTTGAGACACTTGTGATTTAGGGCTATATAAATAAACATTGATTGATTGATACCATTTTGTTGACATGTAGACAGATAACATTTTAAGTAAAGCCTTTAGCATTTCACTGGGAAAAGCAAAATGTGGTTTTATGGTTTTGCGATGAGGTGGCGACTTGTCCAGGGTGTCCATGCTCTGGCCATGCTCCCTCCACCCCAGCGGACGATGAAGTGGAACACCGCAGAGGCTACCACAGTGTATATGTTTCTTTTACTTTTTATTCATAGCTGTATGTAGAAGTGTCTGGTTGTATCTGCTGCTTTAATGTCTTTCATGTCCTTTGCTTTCTTTGATGTTTGATGTTTCCCTCTTACACACATGTGAGAGGGATGTGTACTATGGCTATGAGTTGTTGTTGTTTATTCCCCTTGGCCTCAGTCTGGACCCCCTCTCCAGGGCCCAGGCTTAGACCGATTTTTTTCTTTTCTTTTATTTTAATCTTCTATTTTTTTCTCCCATTCCCCAACCCCCCCTTGTTTACCTGTATCTCATCTTTTTTGTAAGGGGCGCTGGAAGCCGGCGGACTCGTCAGCCATCCTGTAATGTTTGTCTGATCTTGAATGGGATTGTGCTGAAAATTTGAATTTTCCTGAAGGAACTCTCCTGAAAGGAATAAATAAAGTAGTATCTAATCCATCTAATCCACCCCGTCTTCCGCCCGATTGTAGCTGAGATAGGCACCGGCGTCCCCCGCAACCACAAAAGGGAATAAGTGGTAGAAAATGGATGGATGGATGGTTTTATGGTTTGGGTGGCAGTCGAGAGCTGAAATCAGGGCGACCCAGTCTAGGTTTGCCAATATGACTCATTAGTATCGCGGTACTATACTGATACCGGCATACCTTACACCTAGTAAGTATTGTGCAGAAGATGGACAAAATCCTACAAAAGTATTTAGTGTATTGTCTTGACATATATATTTATATCAATGCTAAGGAACAAAAGTGATTTCGTTTTAAAGGCCTACTGAAACCCACTACTACCCACCACGCAGTCTGAAATATTAACATTGCAACACATGCCAATACGGCCTTTTTAGTTTACTAAATTGCAATTTTAAATTTCCTGGGAGTTTCTTGTTGAAAACGTTGCGGAATGATGACGTGTACGCGTGACGTCACGGACTGTCAGGAAATATTAGCGCTGCGCACACACACAGCTAAAAGTCGTCTGCTTTAACCGCATAGTTACACAGTATTTTGAATATCTGTGTTGCTGAATCTTTTGCAATTTGTTCAATTAATAATGGAGAAGTCAATGTAGAAAGATGGAGTTGGGAAGCTTTTAGCCTTTAGCCACACTAACACACGGTGATTCCTTGTTTAAAATTCCCAGAGGTGAAGCTTTCCTATGGATCAAAGCGGTCAAGCGAACATGGATCCCGACCACTTGTCAACCAGCAGGTTTCGGTAAGAAAATTGTGGTAAAAAGTTGCTTCTTAACGGAGATCAGCTGAGCTTGTGCCGTCCGTACAGCTGCCGTCAACTTCCATCAGACACTGGCCTCAAGACACCCGTGGATACACCCTTCCGACTATCAGGTAGTATTAAACTCACTAAAACACTAGCAACACAATAGAAAGATAAAGGATTTCTTATAATTATCCTAGTAAATGTGTCTAAAAACATCTGAATCCGTCCCAATGCAATCGCGTTTTTATTTTTTAACTTGATTTTTTTTTTCTTCTAGTCCGTCGCTATTAATATCCTCAAACACGAATCTTTCATCCTCGCTCAAATTAATGGGGAAATTGTCGTTTTCTCGGTCCGAATAGCTCTTTTTGAGGAGGCTCCCATTAAAAACAATGTGAGGATGTGAGGAGCCCTCACATGGGTGACGTCATCGTCTGCGACTTCCGGTAAAGGCAAAGCTTTTTTATTAGCGACCAAAAGTTGCAAACTTTATTGTGGATGTTCTCTACTAAATCCTTTCAGCAAAAATATGGAAATATCGCGAAATGATCAAGTATGACACATAGAATGGACCTGCTATCCCCGTTTAAATAAGAAAATCTCATTTAAGTAGGCCTTTAAGTTCATGCTCTAAATTTTGGAATAACCTATAAGTCGCTATTGATGTTGCAGGTTAAGTTCAGGTCTGTAAAAGGCTGTGGTCTTATTTCAGGCAAAAATTATTCCCAGTGATGTTTTTTTTTAATTGCATCATGTTTATGATGTCTATTTTTGGAATAAATGAGGCTCATTCAGCACCACCAAAGATCCTCTCTTTGCCCCAATAACTAATCTTTCCAAGCATGACTGCTCTTATTCGTGCACGGTGCCCCCTACTCCTTTGAAGGGCAGGCTCCGTCCAGCCTATTACACTAAGTGAGCTTGTTGACGACAACAATGGCCGCATGAAGGCCTCCTTTCTGTGTCCGTGTTGTTGGAAAGCCGTAGAACATTCCGCTTCTCGCTGGAGCGGACCCGCTAATGAAAGTGTTGTTTCTTTCCTCCCATCATTGGGTGTAATGGTGCATGGCGCCAGGATGAATGCAGGTCTATGAGGAATGTTTGAAGCCCATTTGGTCCATTCATGACCAGTGGGGATTGGCACACTGGGAAGCCGAAACGTGGTCTTGGATCACTAGAAGAGTCGTTTAGGAAGCAAGGCGTGACTCCATCTCTGTCTCAAAAGGCATGCTGGTGTTACCTGCTTGGTTCTGAGTGTAAAACACACTTGAGTTCTTCAGATCTTTCACAAAAATGGTCTGAATAAACCCAAACAAAAGCTACATTAAAAACTACGGAGCAATACGAGGTCATCCGCCTGAGAACGATGCTTTATTCACCAATTTAATGGTGTTTGCTTGACTAAGTAAATTGCTGAGGAAAGATCTTAGGACACCACTAGATTAGTTGTGACATTATTCATAGCAGGCATTTTGAAAAGCAGGACAGATATGGCTGTTAGCAAAGTCATTCCAATGAAGGTGAATACATTTTGTAGACTATGGTTTTTGCAGTTACTACACTGTTTACACTGTGCCATGGAACATTGTGGCTACGACACAGGGATCAACAAAGGTACATTTTTGACCTCCAGTGGCCAATTCTTCCTACATTTGAAGCAAACATTGTGTCAATAGGGATGGGTATCTTTCACATTTGAACCGATACAGTACCAATTCTTGGTATATGTGGGACTCATTATCAATACCTAATGGTACCGATTTTTGGTACTTCTGTGAGTGTTCACATTTTAATAAATATTTTTTTTTAAATTCAGCGTTTGAAAATGAGCTCATTATGATATCTCTGCTGTTAAGTTATATCTTGTTTTCTTACCTTTCTGTATCTCATTCGCAAGTATTTTATAGTAGAGTTTGCATGCAGTTGCATTTCCCACACATTAGAAGTCAGTAGGGCATAGACTGCTCTGTGTTTCTTAACCAGAAAGTAGTCTTTGTCATTAAGCTGAATGTCCCAGTCTAGTCTTTCGTTGTGCCTTATAGTGTTCATACTCTTAAAGGCCTATTGAAACCCACTACTACCGACCACACAGTCTGATAGTTTATATATCAATGATGAAATATTAACATTGCAACACATGCCAATACGGCCTTTTTAGTTTACTAAATTACAATTTAAAATTTCCCGCAGAGTTTCATGTTGAAAACGTCGTGGAATGATGACGCGTATGATGACACGTGCGCGTGACGTCTCGAGTTGGAGGGGACATATTAGCGCAGCACCACTAGCGGCTAAAAGTCGTCTCTTTTCATCGCATAATTACACAGTAATTTGGACATCTGTGTCGCTGAATCTTTTGCAATTTGTTCAATTAATAATGGAGAAGTCAACGTTGAAAGATGGATGTGGGAAGCTTTAGCCTTTAGCCACACAAACACACTGTGATTCCTTGTTTAAAATTCCCGGAGGTGAAGCTTTACTATGGATCAGAGTGGTCAACCGAACATGGATACTGACCACTTGTCAACCGGCAAGTTTCGGTGAGAAAATTGTGGTAAAAAATCGCCTCTTACCGGAGATCAGCGGAACTTCTGTCATGCTGCTGCTGCTGCCGTGACTAATTCCCTCAGAGACTGGCGTCAAGACACCCGTGGGCACACCCCTCCGACTATCAGGTACTATATAATCTCACTAAAACACTAGCAGCACAATAGAAAGATAAGCGATTTCCCAGAATTTTCCTAGTAAATGTGTCTAAAAACATCTGAATCGCTCACAATGCAATTGGCTTTTTTAAATTATTTTTATTTTTAATTTTTATTTTTTTTCAAGTCCTTCGCTATTAATATCCTCAGCCACAAATCTTTGTTTCTCGCTCAAATTAATGGGGAAATTATTGTTTTCTTGGTCCGAATAGCTCTTTTTGTTGGAGGCTCCCATTATAACCAATGTGAGGATGTGAGGAGCCATCACCCTTGTGACGTCATCGTCTGCGACTTCCGGTAAAGGCAAGGCTTTTTTATTAGCGACCAAAAGTTGCGAACTTTATCGTGGATGTTCTCTACTAAATCCTTTCAGCAAAAATATGGCAATATCGCAACATGATCAAGTATGACACATAGAATGGAACTGCTATCCCCGTTTAAATAAGAAAATCTCATTTCAGTAGGCCTTTAAATCAGGGGTGTCAAACTCTTTTTAGATTGGGAGCCACATGGAGAAAAATTATATTCCCAAGTGGGCCAGACTGGTAAAATCACAGCACGATAACTTTAAAAATAAAGACAACTTCAGATTGTCCATGTTCTACACCACTACATGTCTAATAAAGTTGTCGATGTCAAGGTTTCTCTATTAAGCACCTTTTTAAACAACAGCTCAAGCTTCCCCAAAGTGCTGTACAAGTTTGGTTAAATACATTTACAAAGATCCGCAAAAAATGTGGTTAATATATTGAATAAATAGACTTAAAGGCCTACTGAAATGAGATATTCTTATTTAAACAGGGATAGCAGATCCATTCTATGTGTCATACTTGATCATTTCGTGATATTGCCATATTTTTGCTGAAAGGATTTAGTAGAGAACATCGACGATAAAGTTTGCAACTTTTGGTCGCTAACAGAAAAGCCCTGCCTTTACCGGAAGTCGCAGACGATGACGTCACCCGTTGAGGGCTTCTCACATCCTCAGATTGTTTTTTAATAGGAGCCTCCAACAAAAAGTGCTATTCGGACCGAGAAAACGACAATTTCCCCATTAATTTGAGCGAGGATGAAATATTTGTGTTTGAAGATATTGATAGCGACGAACAAAGAAAAAAAAGAAAAGAAAAAAATCAAGTTAAAAAAAAAAATGGATTCAGATGTTTTTAGACACATTTACTAGGATAATTCTGGGAAATCCCTTATCTTTCTATTGTGTTGCTAGTGTTTTAGTGAGTTTAATAGTACCTGATAGTCGGAAGGGTGTATCCACGGGTGTCTTGAGGCCAGTGTCTGATGAAAGTCGACGGCAGCTGTATGGACGGCACAAGCTCAGCTGATCTCCGGTAAGTGGCGACTTTTTACCACAATTTTCTCACCGAAAACTGCTGGTTGGCATTTGGTCTGAATCCATGTTTGCTTGACCACTCTGATCCATAGGAAAGCTTCACCTCCAGGAATTTTAAACAAGGAATCACCGTGTGTTTGTGTGGCTAAAGGCTAAAGCTTCCCAACTCCATCTTTCTACTTTGACTTCTCCATTATTAATTGAATAAATTGCAAAAGATTCAGCAACACAGACGTCCAAAATACTGTGTAATTATGCGGTTAAAGCAGAAGACTTTTAGCTGTGTGTGTGAGCAGCGCTAATATTTCCTTACAGTTCGTGACGTCATTCATACACGTCATCATTCCGCGACGTTTTCAACAAGAAACTCCCGGGAAATTTAAAATTGCAATTTAGTAAACTAAAAATGCCGTATTGGCATGTGTTGCAATGTTAATATTTCATCATTGATATATAAACTATCAGACTGCATGGTCGGTAGTAGTGGGTTTCAGTAGGCCTTTAACAGATTTATACAGTATTTAAAAAATAATAATTAAAAAATAGACTGATTAAAGTAATTTAAAAAATAATTACAATATTTAAGACATTCATAATTTTTTTTTTAAAAATTATGTTTTTTTAGATGGCTTTCTGACATGGGGAAGTGTCTTTCAGCACATAGTCAGTGCATGTAATCATGCATGCATTATAATGTGTCAGAGCGATTGTGCGATACGGCTCCAAAGTGATGCTGGTATGATGACAGTATCTGACTGAAACGCATAAGCAAGTCAGACTGATTACATCTCAGCTGTTTCCCTGGAAAGAATCACATCCTGTTCCATTCATTGATGGCACAAAGACTCATGTTTGTACACCCAGCCAAACATCATCCTATGGAATGTGTGCTCAAAGGTTTCTAACTGAGGTAGAACATTGATTAGCCCCTTCACCACTGTCTTTACTTTTACTGTTCAGTATTAATCCAAACACTCCATTGAGATAATGTATTTTCAAAGTGATGTTTGTGCAGTAACAGCAAAAAAAATGTCAACATTGAGTGTGGCCTTTTTGCTTCTCTGCTCCCCACCCAGTAACAAAACTCAGTTTCTGGGGTTGCAAAAGGAAAGGTTACATGTGTGTAAATGTGAGTTAATGTGAGTTGATGGGACTATTAATATTAATTATTTGGAATAAACTTAGTAAAGAAAAATCAACTTTTTCTGTTAAAATTATTTAATTGTCCATTTAAAAAAGGAATGAGTAATTATCTACCACCATACAAAGGGCCTGAATAAAACATTAAAATAAAAATTATTATGAATTTGCATTTACGTGTATGTTAAAGTATGCTTATCATTGTGTTTTCTTTACGTTATGTGCACATATACACGCTGTTTTGTACAAACCCCATTTCCATATGAGTTGGGAAATTGTGTTAGATATAAATATAAATGGAATACAATGATTTGCAAATCATATTCAACCCATATTCAGTTGAATATGCTACAAAGACAACATATTTGATGTTCAAACTGATAAACAATTTTTTTTTGCAAATAATCATTAACTTTAGAATTTGATGCCAGCAACACGTGACAAAGAAGCTGGGAATGGTGGCAATAAATACTGATAAAGTTGAGGAATGCTCATCAAACACTTATTTGGAACATCCCACAGTGTGCAGGCTAATTGGGAACAGGTGGGTGCCATGATTGGGTATAAAAACAGCTTCCCAAAGAATGCTCAGTCTTTCACAAGAAAGGATGGGGCGAGGTACACCCCTTTGTCCTCAAGTAAGTGAGCAAATAGTCAAACAGTTTAAGAACATTTCTCAAAGTGAAATTGCAAGAAATTTAGAGATTTCAACATCTACGGTCCATAATATCTACAAAAGGTTCAGAGAATCTTGGGAAATCACTCCACGTAAGCGGCATGGCCGGAAACCAACATTGAATGACCGTGACCTTCGATCCCTCAGACGGCACTGTATCAAAAACCGAGATCAATCTCTAACGGATATCACCACATTGGCTCAGGAACACTTCAGAAAACCACTGTTACTTAATACAGTTTGTTGCTACATATGTAAGTGCAAGTTTAAGCTCCACTATGCAAAGCAAAAGCCATTTATCAACAACATCCAGAAACGCCGCCGGCTTCTCTGGGCCCGAGATCATCTAAGATGGACTGGTGCAAAGTGGAAAAGTGTTTCTTGTGAAAGACTGAGCATTTTTTCTTTGAACCTTTCGATGATATTATGGAGCGTAGATGTTGAAATCCCTAAATTTCTTGCAATTGCACTTTGAGAAACGTTGTTCTTAAACTGTTTAACTATTTGTTCATGCTGTTGTGGACAAAGGGGTATACCTCGCCCCATCCTTTCTTGTGAAAGACTGAGCATTTTTTTTAAGCTGTTTTATACCCAATCATGGCACCCACCTGTTCCCAATTAGTCTGCACACCTGTGGGATGTTCCAAAAGAGTGTTTGATGAGCATTCCCCAACTTTTTCAGCGTTTCCCAACTTTTGTGTTACGTGTTGCTGGCATCGAATTCTAAAGTTAATGATTATTTGCAAAAAAAAAAAGTTGATCAATTTGAACATCAAGTATGTTGTCTTTGTAGCATATTCAACTGAATATGGGTTGAAAATGATTTGCAAATCATTGTGTTCCATTTATATTTAGATCCAACACATTTTCCCAATTCATATGGAAACAGGGTTTGTACATAATATATGTGCAGTATAGGATATATACATATATATTATAGTATATATTTGCATCAGATATACAACATATAACAATTATACATGTAATAAACCATGTTTTTAAATGTATGTTTACATTTTGAGCCTTTTTAAAGAAAATCATTTCGTCCTAGCATATTCTGTAAATTACTCGGCGGCGTCATGGTGACCACGTCCTTTACCAGTGTAGGGTAAACCCTCACCGTGATGTGACATTTTCTTATTGTTTCATCCTTACTGCTGGCCCACAACTGTCAAAGCCCACATGATCAGGTGACATAGAACAGTGGTTCTTATATCCCTTTTGACTTTGAGGCCTAACTTTCCATGACAGATTTTAATACTGAACTAGTAATCTTGCTCTTAATTTTAGTGGTAATCAGTAATTCTATCTAACCAACATACAATTTACAACCTTGTCAAATGATATGAAAGCATGTGTTGATCGCAAAGATTATTTGTTTACCATATAAACCTTAGACTTGGGTCAGACTGATTGTAAGAAATGATTACTAAAACAAATATACTGAAAATGAATTTACAATTATTTGTGTTAAAATAATAAACTAAATCAATAATAATTAAACAAATATGTTTCTTAACTGGGCAGCATGGAGATCTGTGGTTAGTGCTCGAACCTCAGAGCAAGAAGGTCCTGGGTTCGATTCCTGGGCTCGGGATCTTTCTGTGTGGAGTTTGCATGTTCTCCCCGTGACTGCGTGGGTTCCCCTTCCAAAGACATGCACCTGGGGATAGGTTGAGTGGCAACACTAAATGGTCCCAAGTGTGTGAATGTGAGTGTGAATGTTGTCTGTCTATCTGTGTTGGCCCTGCGATGAGGTGGCGACTTGTCCAGGGTGTACCCCGCCTTCTGCTGAAGTGCAGCTGAGATAGGCTCCAGCACCCCGTGACCCAGAAAGGGACAAGTGGTAGAAAATGGATGGATGGATGTTTCTTAACTAAACTGTCAATAATATTTAAGTGCAAATAAAAATACATCTTCACCACTTTATTCATAATTTTTGCACTTGAGAAATTTCTCTATGACTTTAGCTCCAGACTTCTTCTGTTTGCTGTCATTACTTCTGCCACATGTGGTGGAAAAGTGTATTACAATTGAGTACAGTTTCAACCCGTATGTACCACAACTGAGGAACAGATGTTTTTTGGCGATCCTCTATGCCAAAAAACTGCTGTATCCACTAGATGTCGCAATACCAAATATTTGTATCTTTGTAGATTATGCTCGATATGTCAAAAAAAGGAAAATGAGCAAACTTCGTAAAAAAACATCCTGTAATTTGATTTTGATATTATTTTTTTTATCTTGATGGATTGAAAATTAACACCAATGAGTTCACTAATGAAAATGATCACATAATGCAGTGGTTCTCAAATGGGGGTACGCTTACCCCTGGGGGTACTTGAAGGTATGCCAAGGGGTACGTGAGATTTTAAAAAAATATTATAAAAATAGCAACAATTCCAAAATCCTTACTAAATATAGTTTTTGAATAATTCTTCAACAAAGTATGAATGTAAGTTCATAAAGTGTGAAAAGAAATGCAACAATGCAATATTCAGTGTTGACGGCTAGATTTTGTGTGGACATGTTCCATAAATATTGATGTTAAAGGCCTACTGAAATGAGATTTTCTTATTTAAACGGGGATAGCAGGTCCGTTCTATGTGTCATACTTGATCATTTCACAATATTGCCATATTTTTACTGAAAGGATTTAGTAGAGAACATTGACTATAAAGTTCGCAACTTTTGGTCACTAATAAAAAAGCCTTTTCTGTACTGGAAGTAGCAGAAGATGTGCTCGTGACGTCACTGGTGTGAGGGCTCCTCACATCATCACATTGTTTATAATGTGAGCCACCAGCAGTAAGAGCAATTCGGACTGAGAAAGTGACGATATCCCCATTAATTTGAGCGAGGATGAAAGATTTGTGGATGAGGAAAGTTAGTGTGAAGCACTTAAAAAAAAAAAAAAAAAAGAAAAGGCGACGGCTCCAGGCGGTGGCAGTGGGAGCGTTTCAGATGTAAATAGACACATTTACTAGGATGATTCTCGAAAATCCCTCATCTGCTTAATGTGTTAATAGTATTTTAGTGAGATTATAAAGTTATACCTGAAAGTCGGATTGCAGCGGTGAACGCCAGTGTCTCTGAGAAAAGCAGAGGAGCCAAGATCACAGCTGCCTTTTTGAGCTGCAGGATGAGGTCGCGTAATCCACTCAAGTCTCCGGTAAGAGACAATTTTCCCATCCAAAAACTTGCTGGTTGACGTAGAGAAACACGTTCGCTTGACCGCTCTGTGTTAAAGCTTCACAACAAACAAAGAAACACCGGCTGTGTCTCGGTGCTGAAGACAGCTGAAATCCACCGCTTTCCATCAACAGCAATTTTATTTGACGTCTCCATTATTAATTGAACAAATTGCAAAAGATTCAGCAACACAGATGTCCAAAATACTGTGTAATTATGCGATGAAAAGAGACGACTTTTAGCCGTGTTTGGTGCTGCGCTAATATGTCCCCTCCAACACGTGACGTCACGCGTACGCGTCATCATTCCGCGACGTTTTCAACAAGAAACTCGCGGGAAATTTAAAATTGCAATTTAGTAAACTAAAAAGGCCATATTGGCATGTGTTGTAATGAAAATATTACATCATTGATATATAAACTATCAGACTGCGTGGTCGGTAGTAGTGGGTTTCAGGAGGCCTTTAAAGATTTCTTTTTTGTGAAGAACTGTTTAGAAATAAGTTGATGAATCCAGATGGATCTCTATTAAAATCCCTAAAGAGGGCACTTTAAGTTGATGATTACTTCTATGTGTGGAAATATTTATTTATAATTGAATCACTTGTTTATTTTTCGAAATGTTTTAAGTTATTTTTATATCTTTTTTTCCAAATAGTTCAAGAAAGACCACTACAAATGAGCAATATTTTGCACTGTTATACAATGTATTAAATCAGAAACTGATGACATAGTGCTGTATTTTACTTCTATATCTCCTTTTTTCAACAAAAATCGCTTTGCTCTGATTAGGGGGTACTTGAATTAAAAACATTTTCACAGGGGGTACATCACTGAAAAAAGGTGGAGAACCACTGACATAATGTATTCAGAAAGTATAAATAACAACAAATTAAAATACAATACTATTAACCGCAACATGTAAGTGTAAAAAAAACCCAACAACATAATGATCTGTACATTTTCAGAATGTGCTCATTCTATTTTTAAAGGGGAACATTATCACCAGACTTATGTAAGCGTCAATATATACCTTGATGTTGCAGAAAAAAGACCATATATTTTTTTAACCGATTTCCAAACTCGAAATGGGTGAATTTTGGCGAGTTTAACGCCTTTCTATTATTTGCTCTCGGAGCGATGACGTCACAACGTGACTCACCTAGGTAGTCAACGCCATTTTCTCAAACACAATACACGCAGCAAGTCAAATGGACTCTGTTATTTTCCGTTTTTTTCGACTGTTTTGCGTACCTTGGAGACATCATGCCTCGTCGGTGTGTGGTCGGAGGGTGTAACAACACGATCAGGGATGGATTCAAGTTGTCTTGCGGGGAGTGTGCATCGATTAGTACGGCATGCTAATCGATTATAACATGCTATTTAGGCTAGCTGTATGTACATTTGTAGCTATATTTGCATCTAGCCTTTCCCTCCACCCACATTTAATGCCAAACAAACACTTACCAATCGACAGATTTAAGTTGCTCCAGCGTCACAAGATGCAAAAGTCCCGATCGGTTGGTCTGCACATTTTACCGGCGATGCTAAGGCAGACATGGTACAGCGATGTATGGATATCCTGCAGATGCATTTCCAACGATAAAGTCAACAAAATCACAAAGGTGAGTTTTGTTGATGTTATTGACTTATATGCTAATCAGACATATTTGGTCGCGGCATGACTGCCAGCTAATCGATGCTAACATGCTATTTAGGCTAGCTGTATGTACATTTGTAGCTATATTTGCATCCAGCGTTTCCCTCCACCCACATTTAATGCCAAACAAACACTTACCAATCGACGGATTTATGTTGCTCCAGTGTCACAAGATGCAAAAGTCCCGATCGGTTGGTCTGCACATTTTACCGGCGATGCTAAAGCATACATGGCCGAATAGCGTCAATAGCTATTCGCTCAATAGCTTCAGTTTCTTCTTCAATTTCGTTTTCGCTATCTGCCTCCATACTCCAACCATCTGTTTCAATACATGCGTAATCTGTTGACTCGCTTAAGCCGCTGAAATCCGAGTCTGAATCCGAGCTAATGTCGCCATATCTTGCTTTGCTATCCGCCTGGATAGCATGTATATCACTGGATGACGTCACAGGAAAATGGACGGTGGCTTCACAGATAGCGAAAATCAGGTACTTTAAATCCTTTTTTCGGGATATTCCACGATGGGTAAAATTTTGAAAAAAACTTTGAAAAATAAAATAAGCCTTTGGGAACTGATTTTTATTGGTTTTAACCCTTCTGAAATTGTGATAATGTTCCCCTTTAAACACAGAAAATAATCTCAAGGGGTCTTTATTTTTAAGTTATCGTGTCGTGATTTTACCCGTCCGGCCCATTTGGGAGTAGATTTTTCTCCGTGTGGCCCCCCATCTAAAATGAGTTAGACACCCCTGCTCTAGGGGGAGCTCGCGACCCAACAATGGTCCCGGGCTCTCAATGGTGAAGAAACACTGACAGAAAACACGACTCTCCTTATCATTAGCTCTCTTTTATATATTCCTACATACTGCTTCTTTATTGAAGTGATTTCAAATACTGTGTTCTTGGCTGGCTTTAACGAGATGTCATTTTTTTCCATCCTTAACTGCGCTTTGATGAAAGGAAGTATAAACTTTCCATCTATAATTACAGCACAGGCTGTGTTTGTCCACTGTGTCCATAATTGCTGCTACCTGTTTATTGTTGTTTGTGTCTGGCTATGCTCGGGTGTTTGTTCACGTGCGCATTTATGTGCACTTTTTTTCATCTCTGCGCGGGTAATTACCTGGGTGGGTTAGTGCTAGGAATTGTACAGCTCTTTGGGTGATTTGCAATGGTGTCCTCTCAATTTGCTTGGAGCTGCCGGTGTCATGTCGCACGGAGGTGCTTGATTTCCTGCCTTCTGTTGACCAAACATTCCCATATTAGATGTCGGCCACTTCCTCTGACATTATCTTCCCGTCTGTCAGGACACATGACACCGAGCTCTTCTTTAAAAAAGAAAAAAACTAATCCATTCTCCCCCAAAAGCCCTGCACTTAAGTGCAATAGATTCACTATTAACAAAGCATCCATTTGTTTATTGTGCTATATTCAATGCCGGCATTAAACAATGTCTTTTACAATGGATTTTAAAACTACTTAGAATAGATCTTAATACTGTGTTGTTATATTGGAATCCGTACATACCATTTATACATCTATTTAGCTATTAAGTAAATATAGAATAATGTAATTAAAATGTTGATCAAACTCTTTAGTACTTACTAGGGATATGAATCTTCCAACAAATCACAACAAATCAATTCTCAATTCAACGCAATTTTTGATTCAAACAATCCTGATAATAAATTATTTGGTGTAAAAAAATTACCTTTTCGAAACAGGATGCAGCTAACAAAAGCCCCTCTTTGCTGCTGATGTATGGCGTAGGACAGTAAGCACAGATATGGCCTAAAAAAAGGTATTTTTTAAACACCAATTCAATAAAAAATATATGTTTTTCATAGATTTTCAAAAATTAGGAATCGATTCAAATTCTTTTTAAATTACAATCGCCATTCGGATGTAAATCAGTTCACCTCTAGTACTGACACCGCTTTTTACAATATCTCATATTTAATATTAAAATATATAGGAAGACTACATACCCATCTTATGCATTTGCTTTTTTACCCCTTTTTCTAATTTTTTATTATTATTGTTTTAATCTTATGCATATGAATATGAATTACCATGCATTAGGGGTGTAACGGTACACAAAACTTTCGGTTCGGTACATACCTCGGTTTAGAGGTCACGGTTCGGTTCATTTTCAGTAGAGTAAGAAAACAACAAAATATAAATGTTTTGGTTATTTATTTACCAAATTTGTAAACAATGGCTTTATCCTTTTAACGTTGGGAACACTATAATAATTCTGCCCACGTTAATCCACATTAAACTGCCTCAAATTCCATCCATCCATCCATCATCTTCCGCTTATCCGAGGTCGGGTCGCGGGGGCAACAGCCTAAGCAGGGAAACCCAGACTTCCCTCTCCCCAGCCACTTCGTCTAGCTCTTCCCGGGGGATCCCGAGGCGTTCCCAGGCCAGCCGGGAGACATAGTCTTCCCAACGTGTCCTGGGTCTTCCCCGTGGCCTCCTACCGGTTGGACGTGCCCTAAACACCTCCCTAGGGAGGCGTTCGGGTGGCATCCTGACCAGAGGCCCGAACCACCTCATCTGGCTCCTCTCGATGTGAAGGAGCAGCGGCTTTACTTTGAGTTCCTCCTGGATGGCAGAGCTTCTCACCCTATCTCTAAGGGAGAGCCCCGCCACACGGCGGAGGAAACTCATTTCGGCCGCTTGTACCCGTGATCTTATCCTTTCGGTCATGACCCAAAGCTCATGACCATAGGTGAGGATGGGAACGTAGATCGACCGGTAAATTGAGAGCTTTGCCTTCCGGCTCAGCTCCTTCTTCACCTCAACGGACCGGTACAACGTCCGCATTACTGAAGACGCCGCACCGATCCGCCTGTCGATCTCACGATCCACTCTTCCCTCACTCGTGAACAAGACTCCTAGGTACTTGAACTCCTCCACTTGGGGCAGGGTCTCCTCCCTAACCCGGAGATGGCACTCCACCCTTTTCCGGGCGAGAACCATGGACTCGGACTTGGAGGTGCTGATTCTCATTCCGGTCGCTTCACACTCGGCTGCGAACCGATCCAGCGAGAGCTGAAGATCCCGGTCAGATGAAGCCATCAGGACCACATCATCTGCAAAAAGCAGAGACCTAATCCTGCGGTTACCAAACCGGAACCCCTCAACGCCTTGACTGCGCCTAGAAATTCTGTCCATAAAAGTTATGAACAGAATCGGTGACAAAGGACAGCCTTGGCGGAGTCCAACCCTCACTGGAAATGTGTTCGACTTACTGCCGGCAATGCGGACCAAGCTCTGGCACTGATCGTACAGGGAACGGACCGCCACAATAAGACAGTCCGATACCCCATACTCTCTGAGCACTCCCCACAGGACTTCCCGAGGGACACGGTCGAATGCCTTCTCCAAGTCCACAAAGCACATGTAGACTGGTTGGGCAAACTCCCATGCACCCTCAAGAACCCTGCCGAGAGTATAGAGCTGGTCCACAGTTCCACGACCAGGACGAAAACCACACTGTTCCTCCTGAATCCGAGGTTCGACTATCCGACGTAGCCTCCTCTCCAGTACACCTGAATAAACCTTACCGGGAAGGCTGAGGAGTGTGATCCCACGATAGTTGGAACACACCCTCCGGTCCCCCTTCTTAAAGAGAGGAACCACCACCCCGGTCTGCCAATCCAGAGGTACCGCCCCCGATGTCCACGCGATGCTGCAAAGTCTTGTCAACCAAGACAGCCCCACAGCATCCAGAGCCTTAAGGAACTCCGGGCGGGTCTCGTCCACCCCTGGGGCCTTGCCACCGAGGAGCTTTTTAACTACCTCAGCAACCTCAGCCCCAGAAATAGGAGAGTCCACCACAGATTCCCCAGGCACTGCTTCCTCATAGGAAGACGTGTTGGTGGGATTGAGGAGGTCTTCGAAGTATTCCTTCCACCTATCCACAACATCCGCAGTCGAGGTCAGCAGAACACCATCCGCACCATACACGGTGTTGATAGTGCACTGCTTCCCCTTCCTGAGGCGGCGGACGGTGGTCCAGAATCGCTTCAAAGCCGTCCGGAAGTCGTTTTCCATGGCTTCCCCGAACTCTTCCCATGTCCGAGTTTTTGCCTCCGCGACCGCTGAAGCTGCACACCGCTTGGCCTGTCGGTACCTGTCCACTGCCTCCGGAGTCCTATGAGCCAAAAGGACCCGATAGGACTCCTTCTTCAGCTTGACGGCATCCCTCACCGCTGGTGTCCACCAAGGGGTTTTAGGATTGCCGCCCCGACAGGCACCAACTAACTTGCGGCCACAGCTCCGATCTGCCGCCTCGACAATAGAGGTGCGGAACATGGTCCACTCGGACTCAATGTCCAGCACCTCCCTCGTGACATGTTCAAAGTTCTTCCCGAGGTGGGAATTGAAACTTTGTCTGACAGGAGACTCTGCCAGACGTTCCCAGCAGACCCTCACAATGCGTTTGGGCCTCCCAGGTCTGTCCGGCATCCTCCCCCACCATCGCAGCCAACTCACCACCAGGTGGTGATCGGTGGAAAGCTCCGCCCCTCTCTTCACCCGAGTGTCCAAAACATGAGGCCGCAAATCCGATGACACAACTACAAAGTCGATCATGGAACTGCGGCCTAGGGTGTCCTGTTGCCAAGTGCACATATGGACACCCTTATGTTTGAACATGGTGTTTGTTATGGACAAACTGTGACGAGCACAAAAGTCCAATAACAAAACACCACTCGGGTTCAGATCCGGGCGGCCATTCTTCCCAATCACGCCTCTCCAGGTTTCACTGTCGTTGCCAACGTGAGCGTTGAAGTCTCCCAGTAGGACAAGGGAATCACCCGGGGGAGCACTTTCCAGTACTCCCTCGAGTGTTCCCAAAAAGGGTGGGTACTCTGAACTGCTGTTTGGTGCATAAGCACAAACAACAGTCAGGACCCGTCCCCCCACCCGAAGGCGGAGGGAGGCTACCCTTTCGTCCACCGGGTTGAACTCCAACGTACAAGCTTTGAGCCGGGGGGGAAAAAGGAATTGCCACCCCAGCCCGTCGCCTCTCACTGCCGGCAACGCCAGAGTGGAAGAGGGTCCAATCCCTCTCGAGAGAAGTGGTTCCAGAGCCCTTGCTGTGCGTCGAAGTGAGTCCGACTATATCCAGCCGGAATTTCTCGACTTCGCGCACTAGCTCAGGCTCTTTCCCCCCCAGTGACGTGACGTTCCACGTCCCAAGAGCTAGCTTCTGTAGCCGAGGATCGGACCGCCAAGTGCCCTGCCTTCGGCTGTCGCCCAGCTCACAATGCACCCGACCTCTATGGCCCCTGCTATGGGTGGTGAGCCCATTGGAGGGGTGACCCACGTTGCCTCCTCGGGCTGTGCCCGGCCGGGCCCCATGGGAACAGGCCTGGCCACCAGGCGCTCGCCATCGTGCCCCACCTCCGGGCCTGGCTCCAGAGGGGGGCCCCGGTGACCCGCGTCCGGGCGAGGGAAATCTGGGTCCATGATGTTTCTTCTTCATAAAGGTCTTCGAGCTGCTCTTTGTCTGATCCCTCACCTAGAACCTGTTTGCCTTGGGAGACCCTACCAGGGGGCATAAAGCCCCCGGACAACATAGCTCCTAGGATCATTGGGACACACAAACTCCTCTACCACGATAAGGTTGCAGCTCAGAGAGGAGCTGCCTCAAATTGTTGCTCAGATTAAATAAAATGACAAAACTTTTCTTCTACATATAAAATGTGCAACATTAAACAGTTTCAAGTCAACTCATCATGCTTTATTTATTACAGCATTTGGGAAGCCTGTAGTTGATTTTTATCATGTAAATGTTATATTTTTATCAACATGTGATAGCAGGGACCCTGCCATTCAAAGCTTTTCTGTCCGTAAAACACACACACACACACATGCACGCACGCACACACAACGCAAAGTGAGCTAACGTTACGCTAAAAGCTAATTAGCCTTCACCTCAAGCCAGAATTGCTAGCGAGCTGATCTGCAGTTTAAGTTTCTAGAAGGTCAATGGGCTCATAGTGATGTTAGTAGTAGTTGACTGGGAGGTGTTTATTATAATTTGGGGAGAGTACGCTGCCTTCTGCTCACCTGCTAAACAGCTATCTGCTCGAGGCTACATGCGCTCTGAATACGCACTGCTGATTGGCTGTTACCGCTATATATGTAACCAATCAATGGGTTGGTGGGTGGGACAATGCTGGGTGCTGAGACAGAGGCAGAAGAAGCAAAGCAGCTTGTTAAGACTTTAGCTTAGAAACACGTTCGGTACACACCCGTAACGAACCGAAACCCCCGTATCGAAACGGTTCAATACTAATACACGTACCGTTACACCCCTACCTTGCATGGTTTATCAATGATATAAAGCTTAATATTCCTTGGTCGTTGTAAACATACTTGTAAAATACCAAAATTATGAGTTTAATATTATCTGGTAAATACTGGGAATTCCTAAATATTTGGCGGGCTTCACGGTGGAAGAAGAGTTAGTGCATCTGGCTCACAATACGAATGTCCTGAATAGTCTGGGCTTCAATCCCGGGCTCGGGATCTTTCTGTGTGGAGTTTGCATGTCCTCCCCGTGACTGCGTGGGTTCCCTCCGGGTACTCTGGTTTCCTCCCACCTCCAAAGACATGCACCTGGGGATAGGTTGATTGGCAACACTAAATGGTCCCTCGTGTGTGAATGTGAGTGTGAATGTTGTCTGTCTATCTGTGTTGGCCCTGCGATGAGGTGGCGACTTGTCCAGGGTGTACCCCGCCTTCCGCCCGATTGTAGCTGAGATAGGCACCAGCGCCCCCCGCAACCCCCAAGGGAATAAGCCGTAGAAAATGGATGGATGGATGGATGGCAATTTGGCATTTGTGACCACGTAAATGTGCAATGTGGAAAAAAATAAATCTGTTCATTTATTTAGTTTCTAAAAAAATTATTTTTTTTCTGTGGGAAAAAAAACTGCTTATTTTTCCCAGGTATTAGCAATTTGGCATTTGTGACCTCGCAAATTTGCAAATGTTTGGCAAGTGAAGTGAAGTGAATTATATTTATATAGCGCTTTTCTCTCGTGACTCAAAGCACTTTTACATAGTGAGACCCATTATCTAAGTTACATTTAAAGCATTGTGGTTGGCACTGAGGGCAGGTGGGTAAAGTGTCTTGCCCAAGGACAAAACGGCAGAGACGAGGATGGTGGAAGCGGGGATTGAACCTGGAACCCTCAAGTTAATGGCACGGTCACTCTACCAACGGAGCTATAACGCGTAAAAACAATATGTATTCATTTATTTAGTTTGTAAAAGAATAAGTAGTTTTTTTTACAGAATAAATCAACTTCTCAATTGTTTGGTTGGAACGAGTTAGGCTCCTGCACGCACTGCAATCCCAAAAGGGCAAAGCGGTAGAAAATGGATGGATGGATGGAGTTTTCTTTAAAAATGGAAAATTGTATATCTTCAAGGTTTTTTAGCGATTTACAGATGGTCTTTTAACATAACTACTACTACACTGCAAATATTACACTCTTACTACTACTAGTAATGTAATACTTTTTTCATCCATCCATTTTCTACCGCTTGTCCCTTTTGGGGTTGTGGAGGGTGCTGGAGCCTAACTCAGCTGCATTTGGACGGAAGGCCTGGTATACCCTGGACAAGTCGCAACCTCATAACAGGTAATACTTTTTAATATAAATATCTTTATTTTGTAATTGGCCTAAAAATGTTATTATAATTATTATTCTTACTGTTGTGAAAGTGTGCTGGTGTCTCCGTGTTACCTAAACATGTTCAGCTTGTAACAGAGCGAGACTGAGACTTTACAAGCACTTGGCAGTACACAAACCAACCTCCATGGCTTTGGCATCGTTGTGGCATTTCAGTAAAGCAAACACAAGAAATCCATACAGTTTACACACGATCCTATGCAAATAAATGTCTGTTTATGTTGAAATAGAGCAGGGGAACAAACTCTTTGCGTGTGTTTGCTTTGAGATTAGTCAAGATTTTCCCTCCAGTGTAGCAACGTTCATGTTTAGTAAAGCTTTTCTGTAGATTTCTGTAAATCATCCTCATGTTGGTCGTGGATGTCTTCTGTTTGAACCAAATAAGTTGTGACACGAGCTTGAGTCTAACCCTCAAAATAAATAGCAAAACTAACATATGAAAAAACAAATTAGAACAGAAACATTTCATTTTTCAGTCCAAAATCTTCCGGGAAGCGTTTCTGAGGGCAAAAAGCTGTGGGGAGAAAGGCTCTGTCGTTTAAATAAGAAAAACCTAGCATCTACAAATGTGCTTAAAAGTCACTAACAACTATTTCATTCAATGTAAGCTGATGTCGGTTATAATGTGAGAGACCATTAGAGTCATTAGGATGTCAACCTTGATTTGTCTGGTGGTTGTTGTTCCCTCTCTTGTTGTGTAATTTAAGATTTTTGGAGCCAAGGCCTTTGTGGCCATTGTAATGACAAAGCCCAGACCAGGGGTCCCCAAACTACGGCTTGCAGGCCGGATACGGCCCACCAGCGTCCAAAATCCCTCCCATGGTAAGTCCCAAGTTAAAAAAAATAATAATATTTTTATTTTATTTTTTTTTAAATCTGTCTTTTCTAATCCATTTTCTACCGTGTGTAATTTTCGGGGTCTCCTAGCTATTCAGGCAAATCATATTGTCTAAAAATGCATTTTCCCATCGATAACGTGATATCGGTGCCGGGCGAGCATGCGGGAAGTGTGCATTCTTTCAGTCAATTAGTACGCAACAAATCCATCCATCCATTTTCTAAGACTTGTCCCTTTTTGGGGTCGCGGGGGGTTGCTGGAGCCTATCTCAGTTGCATTCGGGCGGAAGGCGGCGTACACCCTGGACAAGTCTATATATATATATATATATGTATGTGTGTGTGTGTACATATATACGTTAGGTCAGGAAAAAACAGCGGCTATTTCATCCCTACAAGCCAGTTTCACAGTTTTCCCTGCTCTTCAGGGGAGTTTATAAATAGTAATAATATATATATATATATATATATACATATATATATATATATATATATATATATATATATATATATATATATATATATATATATATACAGTATATTGTCATGTCTTTTGATCATGTTTTTGTTTGGCCATGTTCTTTGTAGTTCCTGATCGTGCACTCCTGCTTGTTTTGTTTCTATGACTACTCATTAGTTTCACCTGTCTCACGTTTTGCACTCGCGCACCTGTCGCTGATCAGGTCTGTATTATTTAAGCTTGCAGTTGTCAGGCAGTCGGCCTGGCGACATTACCTCCCGGACACCCATGATAACTGGTATCCTTACTACTCATGCCATTGTCATGCTGCCATAGTTTTATTGCTGCTCGTTTCTTGCCACGTGAGGTTTGTGTATTCTTGTCCCAGTAAGTGTTTATTTGTTTCATGTTCATAGTTTTTTGCCCAAGTGCTAGTTTTTGTTTCATTAGTCAAGTTTGTTCTCCGCCTTTGTGCGTGCCTATAGTTTGGTACCTTTTGTTCGAGTTGAAATAAAATCATGCGTTTACCTCCAAGCCATGAATTGATTAACTTAAACAAGTTAAAAAACTTTTTCGGGTGTTACCATTTAGTGGTCAATTGTACGGAATATGTACTGTACTGTGCAATATACTAATAAAAGTATCAATCAATCAATCAAAGTCCGATCCAACTTTACTTGCAACTCGGGAAAACAAACACCCAAAAGTCCATGCCCTGACACATATATAAATATATGTGTATATATATGTATATATATATATATATATATATCTATATATATATATATATATATAGATATATATATATATATATATATATATATACATATATATTTATATATATATATATATATATATATATATATATATATATATATATATATATATATATATATATATATATATATATATATATATATATATATATATATATATATATATATATATATAGGTTTTCACTTTTAGAAAAGCGAAAGACACGTGTTCTTGTCTCGCGGAATGATTTTGGATGTTGACGTACATATGTATCACTTATATTGATTGATTGATTGAAACTTATATTATATTGCACAGTACAGTACATATTCCGTACAATATCTGGAGTGTCTGGAAACTTTTTGACACTTAACTAAGACAATAACAGGCAAAACGGCAACAAAAACATTTGCCAATATTTTATAATATTCTACTTATATCAATTTGTACAAAAGATTGCATGTCCACGAAAAAGCCCATAATCCACTTTCAGATTCCTGAAACAGGAACCTGCTCTAACAAGATAAACCCGCAAACCAAAATGTTTTTGGTTTGCAGATAAATAACTTCCACCAAATGCTTCGGACGTCAAGAAAATACTCATTAGGGATTGTTCTTTGACAAGCTGTACTTTTCAAACGAGCGTTAACCTGACGTGCGGTTTTTATATACATATGTATATAAATGTCCCCGTGTCTGCTTTGGCCGCTCCATACTGGCCATGTTTGTTGCTGGTCTGGTCTAAATCCAGCTTCTTCAGCACTTAGCAGTAATGAGCCAAACTTTGCTGGACCTCAGCCGAGGGACCCGCAAAGCCAAAGTTGTCCACAGATACAGTTTCTGTTGCCTAGCAAAAATTCACCTGTTTTTATTTCATTTTTTTTAACTGCCTTTTAATCATTTGTTTGGAATTAGGAAAAAATATTGCATTGTTGATTTTAAACTTTTCACTTTTTTTTCCTGTTCCTCGTAGCTCAAATTGTGTTGACCCAAACGTCCCTAAAATATCTGATAACCAAGATGTTTTATTATCACTTTGGATCGTACTGTTGCACGTAATGTTACTCCAGGTGAGTTTATGTAAATATGTTTCGGTGGTATTTGCACTAAACCTCACCATAAACCGCCGATGTGTTCAGTGCACATTTTTGGGTGGTTTTAGTGGAATTTCACAGGGGAGCACCACACAGGAGGCATTTGTTGCTCCTTTGCTCCTCTCCACAGATGTTTGGAGCAGACACAGAACTGTTTGCACAGTGTTAGATATCCTCAAGAAAAAAAAAAACACCTGCCTTAAGCATCAACGGGAATTTCTTTCACCCAGGTGAGGTTTTTTAACCATAACAGCAAAGTTGTCCTGGACCAGTCCGGGATTGATTTTACTAGTGGTAGCTGGTGTCAGAGTGGGGTTGTTCAATAATAACGTCCACTACAACCTACACGCCATATAAAAATGCAAAGTGGAGGCACGTAAATAAGGCCGTATCCTGAAGAGACAGTCAGAAAGCGCTTTGAAGATGGCCTGTAAAGATCTATGTAAAAGTTAGACCAAAGAACCACCATTACATGTTACATAGACCACAAATACGTGTTTTAACTGTACAAACCCCGTTTCCCTATAAGTTGGGAAATTGTATTAGATGTAAATATAAACGGAATACAGCAAATCCTTTTCAAGCCATATTCAATTGAATGCACTACAAAGACAAGATGTTCAAACTCATAAACTTTTTATTTTTTTTGCAAACAATAATTAACTTAGAATTTCATGGCTGAAACACGTTCCAAAGTAGTTGGGAAAGGGCATGTTCACCACTGTGTTACATCACCTTTTCTTTTAACTACACTCAATAAACGTTTGGGAACTGAGGAAACTAATTGTTAAAGCTTTGAAAGTTGAATTCTTTCCCATTCTTGTTTTATGAAGAGTTTCATTCGTTCAACAGTTCGGGGTCTCCGCTGTCGTATTTTACGCTTCATAATGCGCCACACATTTTCGATGGGGGACAGGTCTGGACTGCAGGCGGGCCAGGAAAGTATCCGCACTCTTTTTTTACGAAGCCACGCTGTTGTAACACTTGTCTTGCTGAAATAAGCAGCGGCGTCCATGATAACGTTGCTTGGATGACAACATATGTTGCTCCAAAACCTGTATGGACCATTCAGCATTAATGGTGCCTTTACAGATGTGTAAGTTACCCATGCCTTGGGCACTAATACACCCCCATACCATCACAGATGCTGGCTTTTGAACTTTGCAACTATAACAATCCGAATGGTTATTTTCCTCTTTGTTCCGGACGACATCACGTCGTCTGTTTCCAAATATAATTTTAAATGTGGACTCTTCCGACCACAGAGCACTTTTCCACTTTGCATTAGTCCATCTTAGATGAGCTCGGGCCCAGTGAAGCCGGCAGTGTTTCTGGATGTTGTTGATAAATGGGTTTTGCTTTGCATAGTAGAGTTTTAACTTGCACTTACAGATGTAGCGACCAACTGGAGTTACTGACAGTGGTTTTATGAAGTGTTCCTGAGCCCATGTGGTGATATCCTTTGTCGGTTTTTGATGCAGTACCACTTGAGAGATCAAAAGTCCGTAATATCATCGCTTACTTGCAGTGATTTCTCCAGATTCTGTGAAATATTTGATGATTTTACGCACCGTAGATGGTAAAATCCCTAAATTCTTTGCAATAGCTCGTTGAGAAATGTTGTTCTAAAACTGTTCGACAATTTGCTTACAAAGTAATGATCCACACCCCATCCTTGTTTGTGAATTACTTAGCATTTCATAGAAGCTGCTTTTATACCCAATCATGGCACCCACCTGTTCCCAATTAGCCTGCACACCTGTGGGATGTTCCATATAAGTGTTTGATGAGCATTCCTCAACTTTATCAGTATTTATTGCCACCTTTCCCAACTTCTTTGTCACGTGTTGCTGGTATCAAATTCTAAAGTTAATGATTATTTGCAAAAAAAAAAAGTTACTCAGTTGTAACATCAAATATGTTGTCTTTGTAGCATATTCAACTGAATATGGGTTGAAAATGATTTGCAAATCATTGTATTCCGTTTATATTTACATTTAACACAATTTCCCAACTCACATGGAAACAGGGTTTGTAGAATACAATCATATGATGCTGTTAAAGGAGAACTGCACTTTTTTTGGGTAATTTTACATATAATTCACAATTTTTATGAGACAATAACATGTCAAACTCATTTTAGATGGGGGGCCACATGGAGAAAAATCTACTCCCATGAGGGCCGGACTGGTAAAATCACGGCACAATAACTTAGAAATTAAGACACATTCAAATTGTTTTCTTCGTTTAAGAATAGAACAACCATGTAATGAAAATGTACAAATCATAATGTTGTTGTTTTTTTTTTACACTTATATGTTGTATTCTATCTGTATTTGTCGTTATTTATACTTTCTGAATACATTACGTGATAATGTTCGTCAGTCAACTCATTGGTGTTAAATTTCAATCTTATCATGATACAAAAATAATATCAAAATCAAACTGTAAGATAATATTCATGTAGTTTGCTTATTTTCCTCGACTAATGCACTAACATGTGGTTTATTTAGTTTTTTACATATATAGCATCATCTACAGCATGGGTCACCAACGCGGTGCCCGCGGCCACCAGGTAGCCCGTAAGGACCAGATGAGTAGCCCACTGGCCTGTTTGAAAAATAGCTCAAATAGCAGCACTTAACAGTGAGCTGCCTCTATTTTTTAAAATGTTATTTATTTACTAGCAAGCTGGTCTCGCTTTGCTTAACATTTTTAATTCTAAGAGAGACAAAACTCAAATAGAATTTGAAAATCCAAGAAAATATTTTAAAGACTTGGTCTTCACTTGTTTGAATAAGTTTCTTTTTTTTTTTTTACTTTGCTTCTTATAACTTTCAGAAAGACAATTTTAGAGGAAAAAATACAACCTTAAAAATGATTTTAGGATTTTTAAACACATATACCTTTTTAATTTTTAAATTCCTTCCTCTTCTTTCCTGACAATTTAAATCAATGTTCAAGTATTTTTTTATTTTTATTGTAAAGGATGATAAATACATTTTAATTTGATTCTTCATTTTAGCTTCTGTTTGTGAATTATTTCTTCAAACTTATTATGATTAAAATTTAAAAAAATGATTCCGGAAAATCTGTAGAATCAAATTTAAATATTATTTCAAAATCTTTTGAATTTATTTTAAATTTTTTGTTCTGGAAAATCTAGAAGAAATAATGATTTGTCTTTGTTAGAAATATAGCCTGGTCCAATTTGTTATATATTCTAAAAAGTGCAGATTGGATTTTAACCGATTTAAAACATGTCATCAAAATTAAAAAAATAATCTTAATCAGGAAAAATTACTAATGATGTTCCATAAATTATTTTTTTTATTTTTTCAAAAAGATTGGAATTAGCTATTTTTTTCTCTTAATTTTTTTCAGTTGAAGTTGGAATTTTTAAAGAGTCGAAATTGAAGATAAACTATGTTTCAAAATTTTATTTGAATTTTTTGGGTGTTTTCTCCTCTTTTAAACTGTTCAATTAAGTGTTTTTTTCATCATGTATTCTCTACAAAAAACCTTCCATAAAAGGAAAAAAAATGTACGACGGAATGACAGACAGAAATATCCATATTTTTTTAAAATATATAGATTTATTTATTAAAGTTAAATTGAGCAAATTGGCTATTTCTGGCAATTTATTTAAGTGTGTATCAAAGTGGTAGCCCTTCGCATTAATCAGTAGCCAAGAAATAGCTCTTGGTTTCAAAAAGCTTGGTGACCCCTGCTCTACAGAGATACAAAAAACTGCTATTGCGACATCTAGTGGACACATTTAGAACAGCGTTTTTTTTTTCCAGTCAAAAATGTTGGCTCATTTTTATGCCGGATGAATCCTTCCCAAAGTCCTGAGTTAAACGTGTGGACAATGCTGAAGAAACAAGTCCAAACCGTATGTTTGACACCCCTGCACAAGAACATCAGTTTTTCTTTTTTTAATGCATTCTAACTCGTAAATAAATGTGAATAAAAGTCAGCTTACAATGAAGTCAACATGAGGTCCTATATTCTGCCCATAAAGTTCTCTTAACCAACAATATTGTATTTTTATTTCATGACATAAATATCACCCAAATATTAGTGATATTGTTGTTATAAGTGCTAATGTTAAGGATCTATATTGTCACGGAGCGGTAACTTCCATACGCTGCTGTGTTTACGTCATTGACTGGTGTGCTGCTTCTCCACCTTAGCGATTGTGAAAGTTAATTGTAGATTATAAATCCTGCCTCTCACCTGTATAGTAAAAGTATGAGGACATAATCTGAGAAGTTGGTCAACTTTGACAGCTAATTTTGACCAGGAAATGGCAAACAGATCCCAAAAAATGCTTGGTGTCACTCCCTTTCTCTCCGCGAGGATTATGAGCCATTCTTCATTTAAAAGGGAATATATGAACATCCTATTAGTCGGCATTCAAGTGACAGCAGACACTGTGCAGTAAGTGATATTTTATTATGTTTCGTTGGCTCTCAAGAAACTTGAAGGTAGCAGTAGTCAAAGAACAAACACTGTGATGAAATTAATGCACCGCAGTATGCTTAAAATTGATAAAATGTGTGAATATTACATCTTATCATAAATGTGTCGTTACTGCACCACATATCTACTTACATCATGTATATAAAACCTGAAAGGAGTTGTTTGGATACTATTTTAAGTCCTGTATAGGCAGAATAAAGCGACTCCAATCGGCTCCATTGTAAGTGGACCTTTGCTCGGATTTATTTACCATTTCAAATGCATAAAAGACAGAAAAACACGTGTGTGCTTGTCTTACATCCATCCATCCATTTTCTACCGCTTATTCCCTTTCGGGGTTGCGGGGGGCGCTGGCGCCTATCTCAGCTACAATCGGGCGGAAGGCAGGGTACACCCTGGACAAGTCGCCACCTCATCGCAGGGCCAACACAGATAGACAGACAACATTCACACTCACATTCACACACTAGGGCCAATTTAGTGTTGCCAATCAACTTATCCCCAGGTGCATGTCTTTGGAGGTGGGAGGAAGCCGGAGTACCCGGAGGGAACCCACGCATTCACGGGGAGAACATGCTCACGGTGAAAGAGGGGTTAGTGCGTCTGCCTCACAATACGAAGGTCCTGAGTGGTCTGGGTTCAAACCCGGGCTCGGAGTCTTTCTGTGTGGAGGTTGCATGTCCTCCCCGTGACTGCATGCGTCGGTTGAGATGGGCGGGGTTGGGGGCGCGCGGGTGTATAATATAGCCAGTAAGAGTCATGGATGCATGGCATTCTGGGTAATCGTTATGTTGCGTTTATGTGTTACAGAGCCGGTGTTCTCCAGAAATGTGTTTGTTATTCTTGTTTGGTGTGGGTTCACATTGTGGCGCATATTAGTAAGAGTGTTAAAATTGTTTATATCACAACCTTCAGTGTAACCGGTATGGCTTTAGAGCAAGTATGCAGTGCAATCTCGTACATGTGACGATAGAAGCAGTGTGTGAATTATATTTATATAGCGCATTTTCTCAAGTGACTCAAAGCGCTTTACATAGTGAAACCCAATATCTAAGTTACATTTAAACCAGTGTGGGTGGCACTGGGAGCAGGTGGGTAAAGTGTCTTGCCCAAGGACACAACGGCAGTAACTAGGATGGCACAAGAGGGAATCAAACCTGCAACCCTCAAGTTGCTGGCACAGCCACTCTACCAACCGAGCTATGCCGCCCCATAGCATGGTGTAAAGACGGGCGCGATGACATGTTGTAGAGCAGTGGTCCCCAACCGGCTCGATTGGTACCGGGCCGTAGAATAATTTTTTATTATTATTATCCATCCATCCATCCATCTTCTTCCGCTTATCCGAGGTCGGGTCGCGGGGGCAGCAGCCTAAGCAGGGAAGCCCAGATTTCCCTCTCCCCAGCCACTTCGTCTAACTCTTCCCGGGGGATCCCGAGGCGTTCCCAGGCCAGCCGGGAGACATAGTCTTCCCAACGTGTCCTGGGTCTTCCCCGTGGCCTCCTACCGGTTGGACGTGCCCTAAACACCTCCCTCGGGAGGCGTTCGGGTGGCATCCTGACCAGATGCCCGAACCACCTCATCTGGCTCCTCTCGATGTGAAGGAGCAGCGGCTTTACTTTGAGTTCCTCCCGGATGGCAGAGCTTCTCACCCTATCTCTAAGGGAGAGCCCCGCCACATGGCGGAGGAAACTCATTTCGGCCGCTTGTACCCGTGATCTTATCCTTTCGGTCATGACCCAAAGCTCATGACCATAGGTGAGGATGGGAACGTAGATCGACCGGTAAATTGAGAGCTTTGCCTTCCGGCTCAGCTCCTTCTTCACCACAACAGATCGGTACAACGTCCGCATTACTGAAGACGCCGCACCGATCCGCCTGTCGATCTCACGATCCACTCTCCCCCCACTCGTGAACAAGACTCCTAGGTACTTGAACTCCTCCATTTGGGGCAGGGTCTCCTCCCCAACCCGGAGATGGCACTCCACCCTTTTCCGGGAGAGAACCATGGACTCGGATTTGGAGGAGCTGATTCTCATTCCGGCCGCTTCACACTCGGCTGCGAACCGATCCAGTGAGAGCTGAAGATCCCGGCCAGATGAAGCCAACAGGACCACATCGTCTGCAAAAAGCAGAGACCTAATCCCACGGCCACCAAACCGGAACCCCTCAATGCCTTGACTGCGCCTAGAAATTCTGTCCATAAAAGTTATGAACAGAATCGGTGACAAAGGGCAACCTTGGCGGAGTCCAACCCTCACTGGAAACGTGTCCGACTTACTGCCAGCAATGCGGACCAAGCTCTGACACTGATCGTACAGGGATCGGACTGCCAAAATAAGACAGTCCGATACCCCATACTCTCTGAGCACTCCCCACAGGACTTCCCGAGGGACACGGTCGAATGCCTTCTCCAAGTCCACAAAGCACATGTAGACTGGTTGGGCAAACTCCCATGCACCCTCAAGAACCCTGCCGAGAGTATAGAGCTGGTCCACAGTTCCACGACCAGGACGAAAACCACACTGTTCCTCCTGAATCCGAGGTTCGACTATCCGGCGTAGTCTCCTCTCCAGTACACCTGAATAAACCTTACCGGGAAGGCTGAAGAGTGTGATCCCACGATAGTTGGAACACACCCTCCGGTCCCCCTTCTTAAAGAGAGGGACCACCACCCCGGTCTGCCAATCCAGAGGTACCGCCCCCGATGTCCACGCGATGCTGCAGAGTCTTGTCAACCAAGACAGCCCCACAGCATCCAGAGCCTTAAGGAACTCTGGGCGGATCTCATCCACCCCTGGGGCCTTGCCACCGAGGAGCTTTTTAACTACCTCAGCAACCTCAGCCCCAGAAATAGGATAGTCCACCACAGATTCCCCAGGCACTGCTTCCTCATAGGAAGACGTGTTGGTGGGATTGAGGAGATCTTCAAAGTATTCCTTCCACCTATCCACAACATCCGCAGTTGAGGTCAGCAGAACACCATCCGCACCATACACGGTGTTGACAGTGCACTGCTTCCCCTTCCTGAGGCGGCGGATGGTGGTCCAGAATCGCTTCGAAGCCATCCGGAAGTCATTTTCCATGGCTTCCCCAAACTCTTCCCATGTCCGAGTTTTTGCCTCTGTGACCGCTGAAGCTGCACAACGCTTGGCCTGTCGGTACCTGTCCACTGCCTCTGGAGTCCTATGAGCCAAAAGAACCCGGTAGGACTCCTTCTTCAGCTTGACGGCATCCCTCACCGCTGGTGTCCACCAGCGGGTTCTAGGATTACCGCCACGACAAGCACCAACTACCTTGCGGCCACAGCTCCGATCAGCCGCCTCGACAATAGAGGTGCGGAACATGGTCCACTCGGACTCAATGTCCAGCACCTCCCTCGTGACATGTTCAAAGATCCTCCGGAGGTGGGAATTGAAACTTTCTCTGACAGGAGACTCTGCCAGACGTTCCCAGCAAACCCTCACAATGCGTTTGGGCCTGCCAGGTCTGTCCGGCATCCTCCCCCACCATCGCAGCCAACTCACCACCAGGTGGTGATCGGTAGAAAGCTCCGCCCCTCTCTTTACCCGAGTGTCCAAAACATGAGGCCGCAAATCCGATGACACAACTACAAAGTCGATCATGGAACTGCGGCCTTGGGTGTCCTGGTGCCAAGTGCACATATGGACACCCTTATGTTTGAACATGGTGTTTGTTATGGACAAACTGTGACGAGCACAGAAGTCCAATAACAAAACACCACTCGGGTTCAGATCCGGGCGACCATTCTTCCCAATCACGCCTCTCCAGGTTTCACTGTCGTTACCAACATGAGCGCCAAGTGCCCTGCCTTCGGCTGCCGCCCAGCTCACATTGCACCCGACCTCTATGGCCCCTGCTATGGGTGGTGAGCCCATTGGAGGGGGGACCCACGTTGCCTCTTCGGGCTGTGCCCGGCCGGGCCCCGTGGGTACAGGCCCGACCACCAGGCGCTCGCCATCGTGCCCCACCTCCGGGCCTGGCTCCAGAGGGGGGCCCCGGTGACCCGCGTCCGGGCGAGGGAAATCTGGGTCCTTTGTTTTTACTTTTCATAGAGGTTATTATTATTATTTTTTTAATTTAAAACAATTTTTATTTTTATTTTATTTTATTTTTTTATTAAATCAACATAAAAAACACAACACTTACAATTAGTGCACCAACCCAAAAAATCTCCCTTTTTCATGACAAAAACTCCCTTTTTACAACCAGGCAAAAACCCATTGAGATCAAAGATCTCTTTTCCAAGGGAGACCTGGTCAAGAGGGCAGCAGCAAGGCTACATTAAAATCAGTAAACACATAAAACATCACATTTACATTAAAACTTGCTCATATGACACATGTGCATACAGACAAGGTAGACTGCAATCCTTTCACAGAAGCTTTAAACTCATTTAATGAAACAAGGGTTTTAAGTTGAATATTAAATTGTAGTGAAGTGAAGTGAATTATATTTATATAGCGCTTTTCTCTAGTGACTCAAAGCGCTTTACATAGTGAAACCCAATATTTAAGTTACATTTAAACCAGTGTGGGTGGCACTGGGAGCAGGTGGGTAAAGTGTCTTGCCCAAGGACACAACAGCAGTGACTAGGCTGGCAGAAGCGGGAATCGAACCTGCAACCCTCAAGTTGCTGGCACGGCCACTCTACCAACCGAGCTATACCGCCCAAATTGTAGGTTATTCCAAGCCTTCGGTGCTGAAAATAATAACCATAATTGTCACATTTCTTTGTTGACGAACCCCAAGATGCAGAGATGGAGGCAGGCATGGAGTGAGCAAACATGATTTTAATATAAATACTAAGACAAAACCAAACAAAGGGTTCAAACCAAAAGCGTGCACGTGGGCGGATAAAAAACAAAAGGCCTCGCGTGGAAGCTAACAGGTATCTAGCAGAAAACAGAAAAACTGGAAACAGCTAATGGCTAACACAAACAGCTTACCGCTACGACGACCAGGACAAGATTTAGCACGACAGGTAATAGCTAAAATGATGCCAGACACGACAGGTAGCAAAGACACAAGAGTGACATGAGGCAACGATAATACAAATGACAATACAATGATCCAGCAACTGACACAAGACAAAGGAGGTACAAATTGGAGCCGGCTGATTGGCAACGGGTGTGGCCAGATGCCAATCAGCCGCAGCTGAGGGGGAACACAGCACTCAGGGAACAAGACAGGAAGCTGACAAAATAAGCGCACTAGACAGGAAATACTAAACACACTGAGGAGGAACGCAGCACTCAGGGAACAAGACAGGAAGCTGACAAATTAAGAGCACTTGACAGGAACTAAAAGACAGGGAATACTAAACACAGGAAACAGACAAATGCAGAGGAAAAAACTAAAACATAGACAAACTGACAGGGTCAAGCCTGACAATAATATATATATATATATATTTTTTTATTAAATGTGCTTTTCATGATGGTATCCTTGCATCACACTCAATTTTTTACTGCATGCCATTGGTAAGCACAGGGGTGAGAAGAGATTTTAAAATTATTAGCGCCTGCTTACTTTTACCGCATGCCTTGAATAAGCGCAGGAGTGAGAAGAGGTTTTAAATTAATTAGCGCCCCGGCGGCTATTCAAGGAAATGCGGTAGATCCAGCAGAAAATATACATTATAAACAAAGAGCGGTAGCTAACATAGAAGCAGTCAGGTAATAGACAGATATTGTATGACTTGTATGGCATCTAGAAAATTATGTATTTTCTCACCTACAAAGACTTTGACTAAGGAGTAGAAAACTCATAGCCTCAAAAGGGGTTGCTTAAACAAGCTGTTTTTTAACAATTAACTGTAATTTTGACCATATGTTTCAAGCCTGATGGGGGAAAAAAAATCTGAAAATGTTTTTGGGAAAGTTTTTGGGAAAATAACATTGTTATTGTTTGCACAGACTGCCACTGAAAACTGTCAGAGGTATTTGTTGTTGACGAACCCCAAGATGCAGAGACGGAGGCAGGCGTAGAATATGAAAACATGATTTAATTAAAACTAAACAAGAACAAACAAAAAGCACACACGTGGGCGGAATTACAAACTAAGGGAGCTAGCACTGGAAGCTAGAAAACAAAAAGGAACTTTAGCATGGAAGCTAGTGGATAGCAAACAGAAAAACTGGAAATAACTAATGCTAACAGAAACAGCTTACCGCTACGACGACCAGGACTAAATGTAGCATGACAGGTAGTAGCTGTAACAAAACGACACGACAAGAGTGATATGTGGCAATGACAATACAATGATCCAGCAACTGACACAAGACAAAGCAGGTACAAATAGGAGCAGGCTGATTGGCAACAGGTGTGGCCAGGTGCCAATCAGCCGCAGCTGAGGAGGAACACAGCACTCAGGGAACAAGACAGGAAGCTGAGAAAATAAGAGCACTAGACAGGAACTAAAGACAGGAGATACTAAACACAGAGGAAACAGACAAATGCAGAGGAAAAAACTAAAACATAGACAAACTGTCAAGGGAAAGCCTGAGAAAAACGGTCGCCTGTGACAGAAGAGCAGTACTATAGGTAGTGTGTGCATGTCTGTGGACAGCCAGCAACACGATGGCTGTGTTTAGAGCAGGGTCGGCCACTTTTACTTCCAAAAAAGCCGTTTGCCCTTCTTCCACAAGAGAAACATTTTCAAAACATAACACATTTTTTTTTATCTTTTTTTTAATAAATTCGACAAGAAAAGGGATAGATGCATGGTAAAGTGTGTAGAAAATTAATGGATTTTACTTGGACTTAACAGTATGAGGATCTTGTATATGATCTATGTGAGTTTTACTGTAATAAGAGATAGAGCATGTTTGTCATATTTGTGTCCGACATGTTAGATCATAACACAATGTTTTGGGGGAATGTTGCTCTAAAAAAGCAAGATCAAATGTACATCGACTGGCTGCAATCCCAAAGATAATTTACTGCTAAATTCCTCAATGATCGAATTTAAATTCAAATCATTCTGTCAGTGTGTGTCCACTCACTTCTGTTTCCTCTATAAAGCACTCATTGTGATGGTCGTAACGGGTTGAATACTTTTAGTGGCTTCCTTCACTGCATCTTCAAAGTGCTTCATTTTTTCTCCATTTCATTATGTTACAGTCTAATTCCAAAATGGAATACATTTGATTTTGTCCTCAAATTTCCACACACACTACCCCATAATGACAGTGTGAAAATATTTTTTTGTTATTTTATTTTGCAAAAAATAAATAAACCACGTGAACATAAGTAATCTCAGCTATTGCTCAATACTTTGTCGATGCATCTTTAGCAGCAATTACAGCCTCAAACCTTTTTGAATACGATGCCACAAGCTGGGCACACCTATCTTTAGGCGGTTTTCCCCATTCCTCTTTGCAGCAACTCTCAAGCTCCATCAGGTTGGATGGGAAGCATTGGTTTTCATCCAGGATGTCGCTTTACATTGCTGCATTCATCTTTCTCTCTATCCTGACTAGTCTGCCACTGAAAAACATCCCCACTGCATGATGCTGCCCCCACCACGCTATGGTATTGGCCTGGTGATGAGCGGTGCCTTGATTTCTCCAAACATGATGTCTGGCATTCACGCCAAAGAGTTCAATCTTTGTCTTGTCAGACCAGGGAATTTTGTTTCTCAATGTCTGGCAAACTTTATAACTAAGAAATGGCTTCCCTTTGACCACTCTACCATACAGGTGAGATTGGTGGATTTCTGCAGAAAGGGTTTTGGAAAGCTCTCCTCTCTCCACAGTGGAAAGTTCTTGGTCGCCTCCCTGACTAGACTAAGATGAATGCAGCAATGTACGGAGACATCCTGGATGAAAACCAATGCTTCCCATCCAACATGATGGGGCTTGAGCGGTGCTGCAAAGAGGAATGGGCAAAACTGCCCAAAAATAGGTGTGCCAGGCTTGTGGCGTTCGTTGTGGTGAAGAAGGAGCTGAGCCGGAAGGCAAAGCTCTCAATTTACTGGTCGATCTATGTTCCCATCCTCACCTATGGTCATGAGCTTTGGGTCATGACCGGAAGGATAAGATCACGGGTACAAGCGGCCGAAATGAGTTTCCTCCGCCGTGTGACAGGGCTCTCCCTTAGAGATAGGGTGAGAAGCTCTGCCATCCGGGAGGAACTCAAAGTAAAGCCGCTGCTCCTTCACATCAAGAGGAGCCAGATGAGGTGGTTCGTTCATCTGGTCAGGATGCCACCCGAACGCCTCCCTAGGGAGGTGTGTAGGGCACGTCCAACCGGTAGGAGGCCACGGGGAAGACCCAGGACACGTTGGGAAGACTATGTCTCCCGGCTGGCCTGGGAACACTTCGGGATCCCCCAGGAAGCGCTAGATGAAGTGGCTGGGGAGAGGGAAGTCTGGGTTTCCCTGCTTAGGCTGTTGACCCCGCGACCCGACCTCGGATAAGCGGAAGAAGATGGATGAATGGATGGGCTTGTGGCGTCCCATTCAAAAATACTTGATGCTATAATTGCTGCCAAAAATGTCAAGATCCGTTGCCCGGATCATGTTTAATTTTAGTTTGACTCCCTTTGTCACATCGGGGGTCGCATCTTTATGCGGGGTCGTTCTCCCAGGAATGCAGAACGGACAACTCCAGATGAAAGCGTGAAGGTAAAATATGATTTATTCCTAATAAATCATCCAACTTATAAAATAACAGGATAAACCACAAAAGGCAAGCGTGCCTAACACACGGGACGCTAAGGTAACCACTTAGCACTGGAATCATGAACTCAAAGCCAAGAAACAAGAAAACAACCTACGTGTCGCATACAGCAAACAATGACGTCAGGACGACTGACTGGCAAAGGCAAGCTCAAATAATGCCTTTGATTAGTGCTTGGGAAGCAAGTGAGCGGGCGAACACTAATCAGAAACAGGTGAAATAACAGGTAACCATGGTAACTAACAATGGTGCACAAAAACAGGAACTAAGGGAGTCCAAAACTAACAACATAACAAAAACATGATCTGGACCACGGATCATGACACCCTTTGTTGTGTTTTCAGCACCCCTGGGTTTGTGTTTCTTAATTACCATGGGTGCTGATTATTTTCACCTGCCTCAAAATTAGTGTGCTGCTCCCAGGCTTTAATCAGTTTTACTCAATATAGGTCATCACAATATCAGCAACAAGCTGTAATATCTTACTGAGATCATTTAGGACCAAAACCCTTAAAACAAGTAAAACACTCTAACATAAAATCTGCTTAGTGAGAAGAAATATCTTATCAGACAGAAAATAAGCAAATATCACCCTTATTTGACATATTTCATCTTACTTAGATTTTATATTTTACAGTGTGGAAAAAGTTTAGCACTGTGAACACTTTCCGGATGCACTCATGTACAAACCCCGTTTCCATATGAGTAGGGACATTGTGTCAGATGTAAATATAAACGGAATACAATTATTTGCAAATCATTTTCAACCCATATTCAGTTGAATATGCTACAAAGACAACATATTTGATGTTCAAACTGATAAACATTTTTTTTTTGCAAATAATCATTAACTTTCGAATTTGATGCCAGCAACACGTGACAGAAGTTGTCAAAGGTGGCAATAAATACTAATAAAGTTGAGGAATGCTCATCAAACACTTATTTGGAACATCCCACATGTGTGCAGGCTAATTGGGAAAAGGTGGGTGCCATGATTGGGTATAAAAACAGCTTCCCAAAAAATCCTCAGTCTTTCACAAGAAAGGATGGGGCGAGGTACACCCCTTTGTCCACAACTGCGTGAGCAAATATTCAAACAGTTTAAGAACAACGTTTCTCAAAGTGCAATTGCAATAAATTTAGGGATTTCAACATCTATGGTCCATAATATCATCAAAAGGTTCAGAGAATCTGGAGAAATCACTCCACGTAAGCGGCATGGCCGGAAACCAACATTGAATGACCGTGACCTTCGATCCCTCAGATGGCACTGTATCAAAAACCGACATCAATCTCTAAAGGATATCACCACATTGGCTCAGGAACACTTCAGAAAAACACTGTCACTAAATACAGGTGGTCGCTACATCTGTAAGTGCAAGTTAAAGCTCTACAATGCAAAGCTAAAGCCATTTATCAACAACATCCAGAAACGCCGTCGGCTTCTCTGGGCCCAAGATCATCTAAGATGGACTGATGCAAAGTGGAAAAGTGTTCTGTGGTCTGACGAGTCCACATTTCAAATTGTTTTTGGAAATATTTTATATCGTGTCATCCCGACCAAAGGGGAAGCGAACCATCCAGACTGTTATCGACGCAAAGTTCAAAAGCCAGCATCTGTGATGGTATGGGGGTGCATTAGTGCCCAAGGCATGGGTAACTTACACATCTGTGAAGGCACCATTAATGCTGAAAGGTACATACAGGTTTTGGAACAACATAAGCGCCGTCTTTTTCATGGACGCCCCTGCTTATTTCACCAAGAAAATTCCAAGCCACATGCAGGATGTGTTACAACAGCGTGGCTTCGTAAAAAAAGAGTGCGGGTACTTTCCTGGCCCGCCTGCAGTCCAGACCTGCCTCCCATTGAAAATGTGTGGCGCATTATGAAGAGTAAGATACGACAGCGGAGACCCCGGACTGTTGAATGACTGAAGCTCTACTTAAAACAAGAATGGGAAAGAATTCCACTTTTTAAGCTTCAACAATTAGTTTCCTCAGTTCCCAAACGTTTATTGAGTGTTGTTAAAAGAAAAGGTGATATAACACGGTGGTCAACATGCCCTTTCCCAACTACTTTGGCACGTGTTGCAGCCATTAAATTTTAAGTTAATTGTTTGCAAAAAAAAAAAAAAAGTTTATGAGTTTGAACATCAAATATGTTGTCTTTGTAGTGCGTTCAACTGAATATGGGTTGAAAAGGATTTGCAAATCATTGAATTCTGTTTATATTTACATCTAACACAATTTCCCAACTCATATGGAAGCGGGCTTTGTAATTTGGACATGTTTTTAGCTTTCTTTCCCGCATCAACAAGACATGTTTAACTAGACCCCTGACAAATTCAGCGCATTTGGTTGTTTCTTTTATTTTTGATTTGTGTTTGATCATGAGGTCGCGGTTGTTGGCAGTAAAAATTGTATCAACATGTTTGTTTTTGTTGTACAAAGTAAGCCGACAGAGCATATGTTTGAGATGTGCGTTGGTGTGTTTGTAGTTGATCAAGTTGGGTCTGCCAGCAGGCACTCTGGTTCCAAGTGTGGGTCGGTGGTTTGTGCAGTGTGAGATTGTGTTGTGATTATTGCTGTCTCTCTATCTGATCCAAAAAGACAAAGGTTGGGATTTTTTTATTTATTTTTAGGGTCTTTGTCTGTGTGCTGTTTGTGTCGTCTTGTTCTAAAATCATGTTGCACAACAACAGTTGCAACAATCATTTGGTGTCGTGGGAGATGTGTTGCACGCAAATACACAATTATACAAAAACAATTTTGATATCATGATAATGCTCATTTAGGGAAGCACAAGCACCTAAAAAGCATATATTTCCCTTTCATAATATATCATTAGAAAACTGATGACAGTTTTTTTCTATTCTAAGTCTGTAAAATCTCGATAACTGTAATTCACAACTCATGAAATTTCGACCACACAAAATGGCTCAAAGTAGATTTCTCCCTTTGCGCTGCCATGATTACTACAACCACCAGAGGGTATAAAGTTAAATCATTCCAAAGTTTATGATTCTTGGTTAGATTTACACATCAACCAAAGTACTTCATAGTTCTTTACTTTTAAAGGGGAATATTATCACCAGACCTATGTAAGCGTCAATATATACCTTGGTGTTGCAGAAAAAAAGACCATATATTTTTTTAACCAATTTCCGAACTCTGAATGGGTGAATTTTGGCAAATTAAACGCGTTTCTGTTTATCCCTTTCTGAGCGACGACGTCAGAACGTTACGTCACATCGGTAGTCAACGCCATTTTCTCCACCACATCACACGCATCGAGTCAAATCAGCTCTGTTATTTTCCGTTTTTTCGACTATTTTCCGATACCTTGGAGACATCATGCCCTGCAGTGTGTTGTCGGAGGGTGTAACAACACGATCAGGGACGGATTCAAGTTGATTTACGTAGAATGTGCATCGATTAGCACGGCATGCTAATCAATGCTAACACACTATTTAGGCTAGCTGTATGTAAATATTGCAGCATTATGCCTCATTTGTAGCTATATTTACATCCAGCCTTTCCCTCCATCCACATTTAATGCCAAACAAACAAATACCAGTCGATGGATTCAAGTTGCTCCAGTGTCAAGAGATGCGAAAGTCCCTCATTTGGTTTTATACCGTCGATGCTACGACAGAGATGGCACAGAGATGGCAAGAATGTGTGGAATTCTGTAACACTCAAAGCAGATGCATTCCCAACGACAAAGTCAACGAAATCACAAAGGTGAGTGTTGTTGATGTTATTGACTTATGTGCTAATCAGAAATATTTGGTCGCGGCATGACTGCCAGCTAATCGATGCTAACATGCTATTTAGGCTAGCTGTATGTACATTTGAAACTATATTTACATCCAGCGTTTCCTTCCACCCACATTTAATGCCAAACAAACACTTACCAATCAATGGATTTAAGTTGCTCCAGTATCACAAGATGCGAAAGTCCTGATCGGTTGGTTTGCACATTTTACCAGCGATGCTAAGACAGACATGCATGGCCGAATAGCGTTAATAGCTATCTGCTCAACAGCTTCAGTTTCTTCTTCAATTTTGTTTTTGCTATCTGCCTCCATACTCCAACCATCTGTTTCAATACATGCGTAATATGTTGAATCGCTTAAGCCGCTGAAATCTGAGTCTGAATCCGAGCTAATGTCGCTATATCTTGCTGTGCTATTTGCCATTGTTTTTTATTGGAATCGCTATTTGACATCACAGGGAAATGGACAGTGGCTTTGCTAATAGCAAAAATCAAGCACTTTAAAGCTTTTTTTAGGGATATTCCGGGACGGGTAAAATTTTGAAAAAACTTTCGTAAAATAAAATAAGCCACTGGGAACTGATTTTTATTGGTTTTAACCTTCCTGAAACTGTGATAATGTTCCCCTTCAACCCCCTATCTGCTGATGTGCACCTACTATGTGTTGGCCTCATGTATGAGCCAACATTTCACAATCCAACACTGCATCTTCCTTGTTTTGTGGCGTATTCAAACAAATCTCTCCTGCCAGTCCATTGCTTTTGGACCTGCATCCGCTCCGAGACTTTCTTTGTAGTAGCGTCATGTTCGTAGCTCATTACGCCATTTTTCCTATAATTTCTGCTGTTTAAAACCAGCACAGTCGATAGAGACTATGCTCTCCTTGAACACAGACAAGACCAAGGAGATGATTATTGACCCACAGACAAGGAGTGCACAGTACACACCTTTGTACATAGGGGGGGGAAAGGTGGACAGGGTGAAAACCTTTGAATTCCTCGGGACCCACGTCAGCTGGGAACACACAACACAACAAACAATAAAGAAAGCCCAGCAGCGACTGTACTTCCTAAGAAGGCTGAGAAAATTTGGTATGCCACCCAAATTTCTCAGCAACTTCTATAGAAGTACGGTTGAGAGTGTCCTTACCAGCTCAATCACGGTCTGGTATGGAAACTGCACTGCTAAGGACAGGAAGGCACTCCAGCGAGTGATTAAAACTGCTCAGTACATATCAGAAGCAGCCTTCCCCTCACCTCAGGACATGTACTCTACCAGGGCCACCAGGAGAGCACACAACATCATAAAGGACAGTACACACCCCTAGCACAGTCTCTTCAGCCTCCTACCATCAGGCAGACCATACAGGAGCCTGAAATCCAGGACTATGAGACTGACAAACAGTTTCTACCCACAGGCCATCAAGCTTGTGAATGCTAACTTGTGAATGCTTAGCCCCCCCCCCCCCCCCCCCCCCCATTTTTACTTTGTCTTTTTGAACAAGACAGCTACCTTGACCACCCCCGAACTGTGAACCATCACTGTAAACATCTTTTACCTTTGATCACTAAAGACACTTTAACTGCTGCTGTGACCCAAGGTCACCTCTATATTTATACTGTTGACTGTCAATCAGAATGTGCAATAATGTTATGTTACTTACTGTGCCTTGTATATAGATTTTTATTTTTATTTTTTTTATTTTTAGTACCGTGTGACTTGTTGAAGTGTGGACTAGCAAAGTAAGATTTTCATTGTACGGCAAACTGTCTGTTTAACTGTGCATATGACAATAAACAATCTTGAATCTTGAATCTTGACAACCAGCATAGTCGATAGAGACATACTATTTCTTATTTGTGCTAATATTACAGGGGACGTCAGATACAACAACAGCTGGGCTACTGACTTGTGACGAGCCGCAGATGTTTTGTTTGGGTGGGGCGTCATAGTCAACTATAAAAGCATTCCATTAAAAAGAAATATGCACCCCCACCCTCATTGTACAGGAGGCACACAACGTATGACCAATACTTGCATTAGACTTAGACTTAGACTTCCTTTTCTTGTCATTCAAATTTGAACTTTACAGTGCAGATAAGAACCAAATTTTGTTGCATTAGCTCGTTGTAGTGCAGGATGAAAGATCAATAAGGTGCAGATATAAATAGATTACTGTATAGATAAATATATTGCACTTCCGCATATGCATCCACGTTTATGGATGTATGTTATATTGTCTTGAAATTCCAGCGAGTTAATCCGTTTTTGGGGGGAATTGAGGGGATTATTATGATGCGTTCAAGAGTCTTATGGCCTGAAGGAAGAACCTGGAGGTTCTGCTACGGAGGCTGCAGAACCTCTTTCTAGAATCCAGCAGTGAAAACCATCCTTGGTGGGGGTGGGAGGAGTCTTTGCAGATTTTCTGAGCCTTGGTCAGGCAGCGGCTTTTTGCGATTTGCTGGATAGGAGGAAGAGGAGTCCTGATGATCTTTTTCGCCGTCCTCACCACTTTTTGCAGAGAGTGTGCATGGACACTGGGACTTCACATGTTATGTTGGTGTGAAAATTCAAAAATCAATCAATCAATCAAAGTTAACTTATATAGCCCTTAATCCCAAATGTCTCAACTGGCTGCACAAGCCGCAGCTACAACCTTGGCTCAGATCCCGCATCAGGGCAAGAAAAAAAATTAAACCCGAGGGGGACAACGAGAAACCTTGGAAGGGACGGCAAATGTGGGTACCCCCCAACTCCCCATTTGAGAAATTAGACACATTTAGTGCATGGAAACATAGTAACTGAACCATGTACAACCCCAGTTTCCATAAGAGTTGGGAAATTGTGTTATATGTAAATATAAACGGAATACAATGATTTCCAAATCCTTTTCAACCCATATTCAATTGAATGCGCTACAAAGACAACATATTTGATGTTCAAACTCAAACTTTATTTTTTATTGCAAATAATAATTAAATTGTAGTTTCATGGCTGCAACACGTGCCAAAGTAGTTGGGAAAGGGCATGTTCACCACTGTGTTACATCACCTTTTCTTTTAACAACACTCAATAAACGTTTGGGAACTGAGGAAACTAATTGTTACAGCTTTGAAAGTGGAATTCTTTCCCATTCTTGTTTTATGTAGAGCTTCAGTCGTTCATCAGTCCGGGGTCTCCCCTGTCGTATTTTACGCTTCTTAATGCGCCACACATTTTCGATGGGAGACAGGTCTGGACTCCAGGCGGGCCAGGAAAGTACCCGCTCTCTTTTACTACGAAGGCACTCTGTTGTAACACGTGGGTTGGCATTGTCTTGCTGAAATAAGCAGGGAAGTCTATGATAACGTTGCTTGGATGACAACATATGTTGCTCCAAAACCTGTATGGACCTTTCAGCATTAATGGTGCCTTCACAGATGTGTAAGTTACCCCTGCCTTGGACACTAATACACCCCCATACCATCACAGATGCTAGCTTTTGAACTTTGCACCTATAACAATCCGAATGGTTATTTTCCTCTTTGTTCCGGAGGACACCACGTCCACAGTTTCCAAATATAATTTGAAATGTGGACTCGTCAGACCACAGAACACCTTTCCACTTTGCATCAGTCCATCTTAGGTGAGCTCGGGCCCAGCCAAGCCAGTGGCGTTCAGACAATTTGCTTACAAAGTGGTGACCCTCGCCCCATCCTTGTTTGTGAAATACTTAGCATTTCATTGAAGCTGATTTTATACCCAATCATGGCACCCACCTGTTCCCAATTAGCCTGCACACCTGTGGGAAGTTCCAAATAAGTGTTTGATGAGCATTCCTCAACTTTATCAGTATTTATTGCCACCTTTCCCAACTTCTTTGTCACGTGTTGCTGGCATCAAATTCTAAAGTTAATGATTATTTGCACAAAAAAAAAGTTAATCACTTTGAACATCAAATATGTTGTCTTTGTAGCATATTCAATTGAATATGGGTTGAGAAGGATTTCCAAATCATTGTATTCTGTTTATATTTACATCTGACACAATTTCCAAACTCATATGGAAACAGGGTTTGTAATATTTACACAATATTTACACAAATTTATATCATTCCCAAATCAAACAAAAGACAGTACCTGTAACACGGCATACAATAGCCTACCAGAGAAGTCATTGAGTGCGTTCTTTGCCTTTCTCTTTCTCCTCCTCCACCAACGAGCCTTTTGGGGCTCGTTGATGGATTTCGGTTCCGTACGGCGACTGTTTCCTATTTTTGATCGTCTTCAGTTTCGGGGCTACGTGACGTGGGTGATTCCATAACATACAAAATGAATGATTGCGTGAGTGTGTTTGATTTAATGTGAACAGTTTCATTGGTCCCCTATGACCCATTTGGGTGTCTTTATTTGTCTGATGTGACATAGCAAATTTTTTTGGTAGCATGTGCAGCTTATAAGCGGCTTATAGCCGGAACTTACCGTATTTTCCGGCCAGTAGGGCGCACCAAATTATTTTTATTTTTTTATTTTTTTTCTAAATTGAAAACACTTCCTTGTGGTCTACATAACATGTAATAGTGGTTCTTTGGTCAAAATGTTGCATAGATGATATTTTACACATGTTTTTCTAGTCGCTTTCTGACTGTCTGCAGGATGCGCCGTTTTGTAGGCGGTCTTTTTTACTTGGCTCACCTTTGACAGCGTTCTCTCCCCGCCACCTTTGTTGTAGTGGTGTAGCGTGGAAGGACGGGAGTGGAAGAAGTGTCAAAATATGGAGCTAACTGTTTTAATGACGTTCAGACTTTACTTCAATCAATAACGGAGCAGCATCTCCTCATACCGAAACAACCACACCGGAAATGTGTCGTGTGAAAAACCGTCCGACCGTCCGACCATGAATTGATTAACGTGGACCCCGACTTAAACAAGTTGAAAAACTTATTCGGGTGTTACCATTTAGTGGTCAATTGTATGGAATATGTACTGAACTGTGCAATCTACTAATAAATGTATCAATCAATCTATCAAAAACCTCTCTAAAAACTAAAGTTCCTTGGGTGAATAATGTAAACTCACTACGCCGGTATTTTTTAGCGCTTTCATGGCAAGTTTACTGACAGATATAAGTAAGAACTTTACACTACTTTATTATAAAATTTGCAACAGCGGAGGATGAATGTCAATTAACAAGAAGATAGAGGAAAAAGAAGAAGATTTTTGACCATGGCGTCGCCTTTTTTCAGGATTTATACAGATCCCAAATACAAAATCAGCAGGTAACGGAAGGTAAGAAGAGTTGCTTTTGCATAATTTTGCGAAACAAAACGCCAGATAATGTCTTACCTTATGCACACACCATAATAATACTCTTATGTTTAATGCGCCGACAATCCTGCAAGTGGTGCGGCTTCATAGCTTACCAAAGTCGTACTAAAACATTTTAATAGATTTTTGAGCGCTGTGTGTAGTGTTCTGTATTTCCAATGGAACATTTAAAATGTTGGTGTTGTTTACTTGAGACCCTTCATAGTGCAGTCTCCACATATCTCTTATGTTTGACTGCCATCTACTGGTCACACTTATTGTACCACATAAAATAGATTCGAGGTCGGTATGCTCAACCAAAATGATTTCTTACATTAGGCGCACCTGGTAATTAGGCGCACTGATGAGTTTTGAGGAAAAAAAACGATTTTTTGTTGCGCCTTATAGTGTGGAAAATACGGGACGTTAAACGCGTGTGTTGATTGAAGATTTTGATTTTGAAGACAGCGGGTTTACTAGCGTCCATGTCTGACACGGTTGAAATGGCCCAGTGTGAGTATGTCCTCAGTCAAGAGTCAGTAAACATGTGTACGCTATGGCTTAGTCCACTGTGGGATTTCAGATGTGGACAAGAGTGGGAATGATGGACATGAAGAAATAAAGCAGAGAGGAGTGAATGTCTGTGGTTTATCACCAACTCTCCTCTCTCATGTCGCGTGAGTGATGAAAGGTGCCATCGTTATGCATGTGTGGGAGTGTGTGTGCAACCGCTATTTTCATACTAAATCTTCACACCACGGTTAAAGTATGAGTATAAAAAGAGACCTCAGTGCTATATCAAGAGACCACAGTATAAGCCCAGCCATAACTATTAGTATCCCTGTCATTAACTTGTCTGTCATCAGTTGTTTAGTCTAGAGAACGTCAGAAAAGTCTTCGCTTCAGCCAAAAAAGTGGCTTGCTCAACATTTTTGCCGGGCACAACTAAAAAACTTCTACTTTTCAAGACGTACATCTGAAAGCAATTAAACAGAATAAAAATAATCAAATCTGAAATGTCATACGCACAAAAAACCTCCGCTGTCGTTCAATTTGAACAAACATTTTCCGGGGGGGGAAGAAAATGGTTTGGAGAGATTTCATGCAGGATACTTCAGTTTTCCCATAGCATTTTCTGTTACTCGTCTTGACAAGTGGCAGGAAATCCCGGTGGGAAGAATAAATACGGAAATGACTCAAGTTGGATTACTTTGTTCCTTTACATTTGACGAGTAAGAACTTCCTGGTACACACCTTGTCATTGTTCAAGTTTTGTTTTATGAGCTCATTTCAGCACTCTTGAATTAAGCGACTGGAGGATCATACTATGGTGACGTTATTGTGACTTTGCGGATATATATTCAAGTGATACTGGAAATTAAAATATGCCCCCTCACTACACTGCAAATTATGTGCCATTTGCCAGAATTTTATTTTTAGAAATTTCCCTAGTTTTAAGAGCTCTTTACGTATTTTTGATCATATAATTATATTTTTTGTATTGTAATTTAAACATGGTCAAATTATGGACATACCGCATTTTTCGGATTATAAATCGCTCCGGGGTATACGTCGCACCGGCCGAAAATGCGAAATAAAGAAGGTAAAAATCATATATACGTCGCACTGGAGTCGCATTTTTGGGGGAAATTTATTTGATAAAACCCAACACCAAGAATAGACATTTGAAAGGCAATTTAAAATGAATAAAGAATAGTGAACAACAGGCTGAATAAGTGTACGTTATATGAGGCATAAATAACCAACTGAGAAGGTGCCTGCAATGTTAACGTAACATATTATGGTAAGAGTCATTCAAATAACTATAACATATAGAACATGCTATACGTTTACCAAACAATCTGTCACTCCTAATCCATAAATCCCATGAAATCTTCTTCCTCGATGTCGCTTCTAAACAACTCTGCCAACTCCAAAGGTATGCGCCGCTTCCTCTTGTCGTTTTCTGCTGCATATTTCACTACGTCCAGCTTGTAATCTGCAGTACATGATTTCCTTTTCGGTGCCATTTTTGTTCAGCCCTTCTCAGTTTTTATAAGTTACCGCCAACGACGAAATGATCCATTGTAATAGCTACTGCAGTAGCATACAGCATATAGCAGTTAGCATTCCATGACCCACAATGCAATTCTGCCATGACCCTCCCCCGCCGATTTCTTATTGGTTGATGTGACGATTGTATGTGACGATTGCTGATGTGTGTGTGACGATTGCTGACATTTTCTTCGTTTCTTCCGCGAATGAGCTAAATAACACTATTTGATATTTTACGGTAATGGGTCAATAATTTCACGCATAAGTCGCACCCCCAGCCAAACTATGAAAAAAAACTGCGACTTATAGTCCGAAAAATATGGTACATATTCAAATAAAATATTTTGTTTTTTCCCTCCATAGAAAATCTTGTTTAAAGATGCTGTAACATCTTGAGGATGCTTCATGTAAAAATTGCAAGTTGAATAATGATTGTTTTCAGAATAAAATACCTATTTCTAGCTCAAAAGTCCTGCTAATTTCTAGATAAACAATTCGTAATTTAGAACGTCTTATCAAGTAAAATTATATTTCCATGAAGTGAGTTAATTTCACTAGTTTTTTATTATTCTCTCCTAAAATCCAGGCTTTTCATCTTATATTTTGACAGCTATTTTTTGTATACATGGAAAGATAGATAGATAGATGGATAGATGGATGGATAGATAGATAGATAGATAGATAGATAGATAGATAGATAGATAGATAGATAGATAGATAGATAGATAGATAGATAGATAGATAGATAGATAGATAGATAGATGGATGGATAATGTCCCCCTTCAAGTAGTTTGGTGTGCAGCTGGTGCTTACCTTGGTCACGGTGCGCATTGACCCAGTCTGTTTATGTTTTTGCCAGGGTTTCTTTGTCTGTAAACAACATAGCTCAAAAAGTTATGGACAGATATTGAAAAAATCATTTTATCTACTACAAAATGGAACACAATTCACTTCCTGCTTCCACTTTCTCTCACATTTAGGGCGCTCCACACCCCCACATTGCTGTCCCATTCTATTTTTTTTTCAGACCCGCCAAAGCAACAGTGCCAGAAAAAAACTACACACCAAGTTTTCCTTTGACACCCTCATGCCATTGTTGTGAAGATTTTGAAGCCCCAATACTGTATACCGTACCTCTACATCCTTAGTTACTTGCATTATTATTGTATATATTGTGCATGATGTCACTAAGATGACATATCAAAACAACACTAAATTAAACTACACTTTTTGTACAGAACGCCACTACAATAGTTAAAAACAAATAAAGTGCACTTTTGTGCATGATGTCACACAAAATATTTCAGTAAGTGTCAAATAAAAATGAACTTCATATCAAATAGTGTATGTCCTATGGCGTTGATGTGGAAATTGTTGCTTCAGCATTTTGTGGGTGTGACACCGAACGGAGATGTTGACATGCAGAGTTTCAAGCACTCTTCGTTCTCTAGGGCAGGGGTCACCAACACAGTGCCCGCGGGCACCAGGTAGCCCGTAAGGACCAGATGAGTCTCCCGCTGGCCTGTTCTAAAAATAGCTCAAATAGCAGCACTTACCAGTGAGCTGCCTCTATTTTTTAAATTTTATTTATTTACTAGCAAGCTGCTCTCACTTTGCTCGACATTTTTAATTCTAAGAGAGACAAAACTAAAATAAAACTTGAAAATCCAAGAAAATATTTTAAAGACTTGCTCTTCACTTGTTTAAATAAATTCTTTAATTTTTATACTTTGCTCCTTATAACTTTCAGAAAGACAATTTTAGAGAAAAAATAGAACCTTAAAAATGATTTTAGGATTTTTAAACACATATACCTTTTTACCTTTTAAATTCCTTCCTCTTCTTTATTGACAATTTAAATCAATGTTCAAGTAAATGTATTTGTTTTATTGTAAAGAATTATAAATAAATTTGAATTTAATTCTACATTTTAGCTTCTGTTTTTTTGACGAAGAATATTTGTGAAATATTTCTTCAAACTTGTTTTGATTAAAATTCAAAAAAATGATTCTGGCAAATCTAGAAAATTTTTAGAATCAAATTTAAATCTTATTTCAAAATCTTTTGAATTTCTTTTAAAAAGGTTGTTCTGGAAAATCTAGAAGAAATAAAGATTTGTCTTTGTTAGAAATATAACTTGGTCTAATTTGTTATATATTCTAACAAAGTGCAGATTTGATTTTAGCCTATTTAAAACATGTCATCAAAATTATAAAATTAATCTTAATCAGGAAAAATTACTAATGATGTTCCATAAATTATTTTTCCAATTTTTTCAAAAAGATTGGAATTAGCTAGTTTTTCTCTTCTTTTTTTAGGTTGAATTTTGAATTTTAAAGAGTCGAAATTGAAGATAAACTATGTTTCAAAATGTAATTTTCTTTTTTTTCCTGTTTTCTCCTCTTATAAACCGTTCAATTAAGTGTTCTTTTCATCATTTATTCCCTACAAAAAACCTTCCATAACAGGAAAAAAATGTACGACGGAATGTCAGACAGAAATACTTATTTTTTATATATATATATATATACATTTATTTAATAAAGGTAAATTGAGCAAATTGGCTATCTCTGGCAATTTATTTAAGTGTGTATCAAACTGGTAGCCCTTCGCATTAATCAGTACCCAAGAAGTAGCTCTTGGTTTCAAAAAGGTTGGTGACCCCTGCGCTAGGGGGTGACTTTTCAAATGATGCTACATTTTAGCAGTGCTGCTATATAGTGTGATTGCGTTAGTGCTTATTTTGGTCGAACAATAATGCTGACAATGATATTATTTATCATCAATTATTTGTGGAGGGATATATCGTCCTGGAAATTGTGTTGTCGGCCCAGGCCTACAATTCATAAACATTTTATGGTAGCGACATTTTGAAAATGTTTCCACTATCCAAAACAATTTTGAGCGGGGGTGTCAAACTAATTTTAGATCAGGGGCCACATTGAGCAACATCTACACCCAATTGGGCCGGACTGGTAAAATCACGGCATGATAACTTAAAAATAAAGACAACTTCAGATTGTTTTCTTTGATTAAAAATAGAACAAGCACCTTCTGAAATTGTACAAATCATAATGTTGTTGTTTTTTTTGTTATTTTTTTACAATTCCCTGCTGCGGTTAATAGGATGTATACTTGATTTGCTGTTATTTTTATTTAATGAATAAATTATGTGATAATGTTGGTGTTCATTTTCAATCTATCAAAATAAAAAATCATATCAAAATTCAATTACAGTATGTTATGGATGTAGTTTGCTCATTTTCCTCAAATGATGTACTAACGTGTTTTTTTGTGTGTTTTTTTTACACATATAGCATCAGCTACAAAGATACAATGAATTGCTATTGCGACATCCAGTGGACACATTTAGAACATTTACTTCTTTCATTAAAACATTTCAGGTTAATTTTTGGATTTAGCAAACTCATCCCGCGGGCCGGATAAAACCTGTTTGTGTACATTTGACAGCCCTGCTCTAATCAAATATATTTTTTCCATCAAAATTCAAACCCTGTTTCCATATGAGTTGGGAAATTGTGTTGGATGTAAATATAAACAGAATACAATGATTTGCAAATCCTTTTCAACTCAATTTAATGCACAACAAAGACAAGATATTTGATGTTCAAACTCATAAACTTTATTTTTTTTTTTGCAAATAATAATCAACTTAGAATTTCATGGCTGCAACTCATGCCAAAGTAGTTGGGAAAGGGCATGTTCACCACTGTGATACATCACCTTTTCTTTTAACAACACTCAATAAACGTTTGGGAACTGAGGAAACTAATTGTTGAAGCTTTGAAAGTGGAATTCTTTCCCATTCTTGTTTTATGTAGAGCTTCAGTTGTTCAACCGTCCGCGGGCTCCGCTGTCATATTTTACGCTTCATTATGCGCCACACATTTTCGATGGGAGACAGGTCTGGACTACAGGCGGGCCAGGAAAGTACCCGCACTCTTTTTTTATGAAGCCATGTTGTTGTAACACATGCTGAATGTGGCTTGGCATTGTCTTGCTGAAATAAGCAGGGGCGTCCATGAAAAAGACGGCACTTAAATGGCAGCATATGTTGTTCCAAAGCCTGTATGTACCTTTTAGCATTAATAGTGCCTTCACAGATGTGTAAGTTACCCATGCCTTGGGCATTAATGCACCCCCATACCATCACAGATGCTGGATTTTTAACTTTGCGTCGATAACAGTCTGGATGGTTTGCTTCCTCTTTGGTCCAGATGACACAATGTCGAATATTTCCAAAAAACAATTTGAAATGTGGACTCGTCAGACCACAGAACACTTTTCCAATTTGCATCAGTCCATCTTAGATGATCTCGAGTCCAGAGAAGCCGACGGCGTTTCTGCATGTTGTTGATTAATGGCTTTTGCTTTGCATAGTAGAGCTTTAACTTGCACTTACAGATGTAGCGATGAACTGTATTTAGTGACAGTGGTTTTCTGAAGTGTTCTTGATCCCATGTAGTGATATCCTTTAGAAATTGATGTCGGTTTTTGATATAGTGCCGTCTGAGGGATCGAAGGTCACGGTCATTCAATGTTGGTTTCCGGCCATGCCGCTTACGTGGAGTGATTTCTTCAGATTCTCTGAACCTTTTGATGATATTATGGACGGTAGATGTTGAAATCCCTAAATTTCTTGCAATTGCACTTTGAGAAACGTTGTTCTTAAACTGTTTGAATATTTGCTCACGCAGTTGTGGACAAAGGGGTGTACCTCGCCCCATCCTTTCTTGTGAAAGACTGAGCATTTTTTGGGAAGCTGTTTTTATACCCAATTATGGCACCCACCTGTTTCCAATTAGCCTGCACACCTGTGGGATGTTCTAAATAAGTGTTTGATGAGCATTCCTCAACTTTATCAGTATTTATTGCCACCTTTCCCAACTTTTTTGTCACGTGTTGCTGGCATCAAATTCTAAAGTTAATGATTATTTGCAAAAAAAAAAAAAAAAGTTTATCAGTTTGAACATCAAATATGTTTTTTTTGTAGCATATTCAACTGAATATGGGTTGAAAAGGATTTGCAAATCATTGTATTCCGTTTCTATTTACATCTAACACAATTTCCCAACTCATATGAAAACAGGGGTTGTACAATAAATTCAAGCTTCTATCATGTCATTCATTTCCCATCTGGCCATGCTGCTACCGAATCTGTGTCATGTTTTTTAGCATGGGAAAGAAAATGTCTCATACATGATATTAAAGTGTTATGACATATTCTAATTATATTGCATTAAATGTTGTTTGTATTTTATTCCAACGGTTTTTCACAACTGCTTATAGGTGTCCAATTCATTTCAGCTCAGGTGTCACATGGAGGATAATCTATTTACAGGTGGCCCGGACAGGTAAAATCACGACATCCATCCATACATTTTATACCGCTTGTCCCTTTTGGGGTCACGGGGGGTGCCTATCTCAGCTGCACTCGGGCGGAAGGCGGGGAACACCCCAGACAAGTCACCACCTCATCGCAGGGCCAACACAGATAGACAGACAACATTCACACTCACATTCACACACTAGGGCCTATTTAGTGTTGCCAATCAACCTATCCCCAGGTGCATGTCTTTGGAGGTGGGAGGAAGCCGGAGTACCCGGAGGGAACCCACGCAGTCACGGGGAGAACATGCAAACTCCACACAGAACGATCCCGACCCCAGGATTGAACTCAGGACTACTCAGGACCTTCGTATTGTGAGGCAGATGAACTATCCCCTCTTCCACCTTGCTGATAACTTAAAAACAAAGACAACTGCAGATTGTTTTCTTTGTTTTACTCTGGCCATAAATAGAACAAGCACATTCTGAAAATGTACAAATCACAAATAATACTTTCGGCAATAATCTATTCTTCGTCTCAGTGTATCTACAAAGCCAATAAACTATGAATTTACAACCTATCTGGGATTGAACAAAATAAATAACAAACTCCCAGGTGTCAAACACCTCATTTGTCATGTCCAGGTATTAACACTGTGCTAACCAGAGGTGTGTAGAGTAGTCAGAAATTGTACTCAAGTAAGAGTACTGTTACTTTAGAGATTTATTACTCAAGTAAAAGTAAGGAGTAGTCACCCAAACATTTACTTGAGTAAAAGTAAAAAGTATGTTGTGAAAAAACTACTCAAGTACTGAGTAACTGATGAGTAACCTGTTTGTTTAATGATGACGGCAACAAGTAATGCACCAAAAAATTTGAATAGCAATGAGCAAATTCAGAGCCAGGAATATCTCTTAATCAACTAAAACAATAATGTATCAGAAATCAGAAATACTTTAATAATCCCCGAGGTAAAAATATATTATTTTAAAAATGTTATTATTAATATAATATTATATTAAAATATATATTAAGTAACACATGTGCACTTCTGATTGGTGTTCGTATGCATGCGTGAGTGTGTGTCTGTCTGTCTGTGAGGCTGCAGTACGTTAATAAATTATACCCAAACTACATATATTTGACAGTGATTCACACACGCCATCAGTGTGTGAATGTGTGTGTGAATGGGTGAATGTGGAAATACTGTCAAAGCGCTTTGGGCTCCTTAAAAAGGGGTAGAAAAGTGCTATACAAGTACAAACCCTGTTTCCATATGAGTTGGGAAATTGTGTTGGATGTAAATATAAACGGAATACAATGATTTGCAAATCCTTTTCAAACCATATTCAATTGAATGCACTACAAAGACAACATATTTGATGTTTGAACTCATAAACTCTATTTGATTTTTTTTGCAAATAACAATTAACTTACAATTTCATGGCTGCAACATGTGCCAAAGTAGTTGGGAAAGGGCATGTTCACCACTGTATTACATCACATTTTCTTTTACAACACTCAGTAAACGCTTGGGAACTGAGGAAACTAATTGTTGAAGCTTTGAAAGTGGAATTCTTTCTCATTCTTTTTTTATGTAGAGCTTTAGTCGTTCAACAGCGCCACACATTTTTGATGGGAGACAGGTCTGGACTGCAGGCGGGCCAGGAAAGTACCCGCTCTCTTTTACTACGAAACCACGCTGTTGTAACATGTGGCTTGGTATTGTCTTGCTGAAATAAGCAGGGGCGTCCATGATAACGTTGCTTGGATGACAACATATGTTGTTCCAAAACCTGTATGGACCATTCAGCATTAATGGTGCCTTCACAGATGTGTAAGTTACCCATGCCTTGGGCACTAATACACCCCCATACCATCACAGATGCTGGCTTTTGAACTTTGCAACTATAACAATCCGAATGATTATTTTCCTCTTTGTTCTTGAGGACACCACGTCCACAGTTTCCAAATATAATTTGAAATGTGGACTCGTCAGACCACAGAACACTTTTCCACTTTGCAGCAGTCCATCTTAGATGAGCTCGGGCCCAGCGAAGCCAGCGGCGTTCCTTGGTGTTGTTGATAAATGGGTTTTGCTTTGCATAGTAGAGTTTTAACTTGCACTTACAGACGTAGCAACCAACTGTAGTTACTGACAGTGGTTTTATGAAGTGTTCCTGAGCCAATGTGGTGATACCCTTTACAAACTGATGTGGGTTTTTGATGCAGTACCGCCCGAGGGATAAAAGGTCTGTAATATCATCGCTTACGTGCAGTGATTTCTCCAGATTCTCTGAACCTTTTGATGATTTTACGGACCGTAGATGGTAAAATCCCTAAATTCCTTGCAATAGCGCGTTGAGAAATGTTGTTCTAAAACTGTTGGACAATTTGCTTAAAAATTGGTGACCCTCGCCCCATCCTTGTTTGTGAATTACTTAGCATTTCATGGAAGCTGCTTTTATACCCAATCATGGCACCCACCTGTTCCCAATTAGCCTGCACACCTGTGGGATGTTCCAAATAAGTGTTTGATGAGCATTTCTCACCTTTTTCAGTATTTACTGCCACCTTTCCCAACTTCTTTGTCACGTGTTGCTGCCATTAAATTCTAAAGTTAATGATTATTTGAAAAAAAAAGTGTTAATCAGTTTGAACTTCAAATATGTTGTCTTTGTAGCATACTTAACTGAATATGGGTTGAAAATTATTTTCAAATCATTGTATTCCGTTTATATTTACATCTAACACAATTTCCCAACTCATATGGAAACAGGGTTTGTACAACAATTTACCATTTACCATTTAATTTGAAGCAGGGAAGCTAACATTAGTCTGCGGTGACAGCCAGAATATCTACTAACATTACTTACCGCCATGTGCTTCCTCAAATTTGACGTTGAGTTCATGTAAGCTGAAATGTCCACTTTTTGGGGGAAACACATATGACAACGCCTTACATTACTGTTTTTTTGGTTGTCTGAAGCGTGAACATCGATTTTATGTGAGGCCTGGAGTGTTTGCTTTTGTTGTTCTCTCAGACATTGTTGTTGTTGTTTGCCGCTAAAACTTTTTGGCCAGTTAATCATGTGACTGCCTGGCTCTGTTTGATTGGTGAAACGGAGTCAAAAGTCACCAGTGACTGCATTTGATTGGTGAAACGCAGGCATGCGATAGATCCTACTTTGAAGGTATGTCTGACAAACCAAAACAAAAAAAAACGTGTGTTAACAGATCGATAAAAATCAGTAGCAAGTAGCGAGCTGAATGTAGATAAATGGAGCGGAATAAAAGTAGTTTTTCTTCTCTATAAAAATACTCAAGTAAAAATAAAAGTATGTTGCATTATAATTACTCTTAGAAGTACAATTTATCCCACAAGTTACTCAGGTAGATGTAACGGAGTAAATGTAGCGCGTTACTACCCACCTCTGGTGCTAACTCAACAAACGGAGGTAGAAACTGTTGAAGATGATTGAGTTACACTTACTTTTGTCATTTTTGACAGACACATTTATAGGCAATGAGGTCGCCAAAGAACAATGTGTTCGAAGTGAGTATTTCAAAATTTCAAGTTCATTTTTATACTTAGCAACCTGATCCCGCGGGCCGGATAAAACCTTTTCGCGGGCCTGATCCGGCCCTCGGGCTGTTGGTTTGACACCCCTGATTCAGAGGCTAGTTGCCACCCTGAAGTCAATCATTGCTGACTTTAAAGGGGAACATTATCACCAGATCTATGTAAGCGTCAATATATACCTTGATGTTGCAGACTTTGCAGCATCGCGTGGACATCGGGGGCGGTACCTCTGGATTGGCAGACCGGGGTGGTGGTTCCTCTCTTTAAGAAGGGGGACCGGAGAGTGTGTTCCAACTATCGTGGGATCACACTCCTCAGCCTTCCCGGTAAGGTTTATTCAGGTGTACTGGAGAGGAGGCTACGTCGGATAGTCGAACCTCGGATTCAGGAGGAACAGTGTGGTTTTCGTCCTGGTCGTGGAACTGTGGACCAGCTCTATACTCTCGGCAGGGTTCTTGAGGGTGCATGGGAGTTTGCCCAACCAGTCTACATGTGTTTTGTGGACTTGGAGAAGGCATTCGACCGTGTCCCTCGGGAAGTCCTGTGGGGAGTGCTCAGAGAGTATGGGGTATCGGACTGTCTTATTGTGGCGGTCCGTACCCTGTACGATCAGTGTCAGAGCTTGGTCCGCATCGCCGGCAGTAAGTCGAACACATTTCCAGTGAGGGTTGGACTCCGCCAAGGCTGTCCTTTGTCACCGATTCTGTTCATAACTTTTATGGACAGAATTTCTAGGCGCAGTCAAGGCGTTGAGGGGTTCCGGTTTGGTAACCGCAGGATTAGGTCTCTGCTTTTTGCAGATGATGTGGTCCTGATTGCTTCATCTGACCGGGATCTTCAGCTCTCGCTGGATCGGTTCGCAGCCGAGTGTGAAGCGACCGGAATGAGAATCAGCACCTCCAAGTCCGAGTCCATGGTTCTCGCCCGGAAAAGGGTGGAGTGCTATCTCCGGGTTGGGGAGGAGACCCTGCCCCAAGTGGAGGAGTTCAAGTACCTAGGAGTCTTGTTCACGAGTGAGGGAAGAGTGGATCGTGAGATCGACAGGCGGATCGGTGCGGCGTCTTCAGTAATGCGGACGTTGTACCGATCCGTTGTGGTGAAGAAGGAGCTGAGCCGGAAGGCAAAGCTCTCAATTTACCGGTCGATCTACGTTCCCATCCTCACCTATGGTCATGAGCTTTGGGTCATGACCGAAAGGATAAGATCACGGGTACAAGCGGCCGAAATGAGTTTTCTCCGCCGTGTGGCGGGGCTCTCCCTTAGAGATAGGGTGAGAAGCTCAGCCATCCGGGAGGGACTCAAAGTAAAGCTGCTGCTCCTTCACATCGAGAGGAGCCAGATGAGGTGGTTCGGGCATCTGGTCAGGATGCCACCCGAACGCCTCCCTAGGGAGGTGTTTAGGGCACGTCCAACCGGTAGGAGGCCACGGGGAAGACCCAGGACACGTTGGGAAGACTATGTCTCCCGGCTGGCCTGGGAACGCCTTGGGATCCCCCAGGAAGAGCTAGACGAAGTGGCTGGGGAGAGGCAAGTCTGGGTTTCCCTGCTTAGGCTGTTGCCCCCGCGACCCGACCTCGGATAAGCGGAAGATGATGGATGGATGGATGGATGTTGTAGAAAAAAGACCATATATTTTTCTAACCGATTTCCGAACTGTAAATGGGTGAATTTTGGCAAATTAAACGCCTTTCTATTATTTGCTCTCGGAGCGATGACGTCACAACGTGACTCACCTAGGTAGTCAACTGCCATTTTCTCAAACACATTATAAACATCGAGTCAAATCAGCTATGTTATTTTCCGTTTTTTTCGACTGTTTTCCGTACCTTGGAAACATCATGCCTCATCGGTGTGTTGTCGGAGGGTGTAACAACATGATCAGGGACAGATTCAAGTTGATTTACGTAAAATGTGCATCAATTAGCATTGTATGCTAATCGATGCTAACATGCTATTTAGGCTAGCTGTATGTACATTTGTAGCTATATTTGCGTCCAGCCTTTCTCTCCACCCACATTTAATGCCAAACAAACACTTACCAATCGACGGATTTAAGTTGCTCCAGTGTCACAAGATGCGAAAGTCCCGATCGTTTGGTATGCACATTTTACTGGCGATGCTAAGGCAGACATGGCACAGAGGGGCGGAATAGCTCGGTTGGTAGAGTGGCCATGCCAGCAACTTGAGGGTTCCGGGTTCGATCCCCACTTCTGCCAACCTGGTCACTGCCGTTGTGTCCTGGGCAAGATACTTTACCCACCTTCTCCCAGTGCCACTCACACTGGTTTAAAAATGTAACTTAGATATTGGGTTTCACAATGTAAAGCGCTTTGAGTCACTAGAAAAAAGCACTATATAAATATAATTCACTTCACTTCACTTCAGAGATGTATGGATATCCTGCAGATGCATTTCCAACGATAAAGTCAACGAAATTACAAAGGTGAGTTTTGTTGATCTTATTGACTTATGTGCTAATCAGACATATTGCTAACATGCCATTTAGGCTAGCTGTATGTACATTTGTAGCCATATTTGCATCCAGCGTTTCTCTCCACCCACATTTAATGCCAAACAAACACTTACCAATCGACGGATTTAAGTTGCTCCAGTGTCACAAGATGCAAAAGTCCCGATCGTTTGGTCTGCAAATTTTACCGGCCATGCTAAGGCAGACATGGCCGAATAGCGTCAATAGGTATTTGCTCAATAGCTTCAGTTTCTTCTTTAATTTCGTTTTCGCTATCTGCCTCCATACTCCAACCATCCGTTTCAATACATGCGTAATCTGTTGAATCGCTTAAACTGCTGAAATCCGAGTCTGAATCGGGCTAATGTCGCTATATCTTGCTGTGCTATCCGCCATGTTGTTTGTATTGGCATCACTGGATGACGTCACAGGAAAATGGACGGTGGCTTCACAGATTGCGAAAATCAGGCATTTTAAAGCCTTTTATCGGGATATTCCACGATGGGTAAAATTTTGAAAAAAACTTCGAAAAATAAAATAAGCCCCTGGGAACTGATTTTTATTGCTTTGAACCCTTCTGAAATTGTGATAATGTTCCCCTTTAACACTTCTACTGTAAATGCAGTTTGTTTTCTGGTACGTTGCCAAACCGTTTCTTTTCTGTGAATGACTTTTGTCAATAAGTGTGTGTAGATGTCACCTTGTGTCACGCTGGCAGCTGGGTGGAGTGCAGTGAGGTGGGCGAGTGTTGGCGTTAGCGGGGGCTGAGCGGTTGACATTTCAATCAACACGGAGCCCAACACACACGCATACACACAGACGTCTCAGCCATTTAGTTTGACGCTGATTCCCTTTGACAGCCTAAATATTTTGGCTGCGTCCGGGCACCGAGGTAAATGCACCCGGCAAGAATGTTTTTACAGGGCGAGAGACAGCGAAAGAGAGAAAGAGGTTTTGGGGACGTAACAGAGAGAACACACACAGGGAGCGAGTGTGAGCTTCTTATTAAATGTGGTTTCTGCATTGGACACTGGCTTCAGTGGTCACTTTATTCACCACTTTCTTTGAAGTTACAGAATAAGGACACCTCTCCCATGTGAATACATTTTAGGACATACTCTCACTAGACCAGGGGTGTCAAACGTACGCCCCACGGGCCAGATCAGGCCCGCGAAAAGGTTTTATTCGGCCCGCGAGATCAATCAATGTTTCAATCAATGTTTATGTATATAGCCCTAAATCACAAGTGTCTCAAAGGGCTGCACAAGCTACAACCACATACTCAGCTCAGATCCCACATCAGGGCAAGGGAAAACTCAACCCACCAGGATGTACAATTACATACCTTGGCTTTGTAGATACACTGAGACGAAGTCTGAGTTCGTTGTGTTTCTCAAATTGCAGGCTTTTGTTTTATCCTCAAAATTTGAAGTGCTTTGTCGAAGTAATTATTTGTAGGGGTGTAACGGTACACAAAAATTTCGGTTCGGTACGTACCTCTGTTTAGTGGTCAAGGTTCGGTTCATTTTCTGTACAGTAAGAAAACAACAAAACATATATTTTTTGGTTATTTATTTACCAAATTTGCAAAATCTCCACCAAAAATATTTTTCTTAGTGGAATATCTGATGTGAAGTAATGGGAACCTCCATCCATCCATCTTCTTCCGCTTATCCGAGGTCGGTTCGCGGGGGCAACAGCCTAAGCAGGGAAACCCAGACTTCCCTTTCCCCAGCCACTTCGTCTAGCTCTTCCCGGGGGATCCCGAGGCATTCCCAGGCCAGCCGGGAGACATAGTCTTCCCAACGTGTCCTGGGTCTTCCCCGTCCGTGGCCTCCTACCGGTTGGACGTGCCCTAAACACCTCCCTAGGGAGGCGTTCGGGTGGCATCCTGACCAGATGCCCGAACCACCTCGGGAATCTTGGACAGGTCAATAATTCATAATAACATTGCTTTTGATTCAATGATATGTTTTGAGCAACGACAGTTTGAAAGAAAAAAAAAGCTTTGTTTTATTAGTCAACATTGAAACTTTTTCTAAATAACATTACACCTTTAAGCTTTATTATTTCACTTTTGTTATGTTTTTGTTTATTTTAATAGTATTTTTATAATGTTCCGTGGGCCTTTTAAACATTAGCTGTGGGCTGCAAAAGGCCTCTGGGGCACACTTTTGACACCCTTGCTATAGATAATAAAAAATAACATCTGATAAAACTATGGGTAAAAATCAGAGCCTGGAGACGCATGCGAGTTTCTCATAACTCTCTCGCTCTCTCTGTCTCTGCCCATCCCTCACGAATGTTGCTGCCTGCACAATTTGTTTTGTTTTTAACCCCTTCTTAACCCTGAACGTACATTGAAAATACATGCAACCCTAACTTAAAATGCCGGACGTTTGAGGCATTTAAGAAACTCCACCCGGACAGCCCTGCAAAAGAGGACATATCCGATGAAAAGAGGAGGTATGGTCAGTGTATCGTAGCCCGGTCGCTGCTAGCATGCCGTGTGTTGTGCCTCGGTGTGCATTGTTTACACAACGTGCTGTACACTACTTAATATGTCTGTGTGGAAACTCGTTCGATACACCTCCGAACCGGACCGAAACGGTTCAATACGAATACATGTACCGTTACACCCCTAACTATTTGTGATTTGCACATTTTCAGAATGTGCTTGTACGATTTTTGGCCAAAGTAAAACAAAGAAAACAATCTGCAGTCGTCTTTGTTTTCAAGTTATCATGCTGGGAGTAGATTTTCTTCCAAGTGGCCCCTGAAATGAGTTTGACACCTCTGCACTGGACTATTGGTACCCAGCTGGACTTGGGTGTGATTTCCCCTGCTGGCCTGTACTCACACTCAGCATTTGGGGTATGACCTTGTACCATCACTTCTACTCTGGTGCATTATCGCTACCTCCCTGACTTTATGACCTCATTACTTACTTCAAGTCATTTTTGATTATTAATCAATCAATGACAAAACTTTATATTGCACACAAATGTAGTCGTGGGCGAGCGATGGTGCTGTGGGTTTGACTTTGTATAATTTCTCATGAAAGATTTGGACTTTGTTTATTAATGTCCTTGTGTTTTATAGTGTTATCTTTTTTCGGAACTCTTTTTTTTTCACATCCACTTCCTTGTCTTCTTTTGTCATCTATTCTCCACTCTGGATGCACATTTCCTCACCTCTCCCTAATTGGCCATCAGGACACACCTGTTTCTGGTTGCCATTCAATGGCACACCAGTCCTTATTGCTGGATCCTTTATGCTTTGCTTCTTATGCCTCATAGTTTTACCTTTAGTTAAAGTTAAAATACCTCTAATAGTCACACACACACTATAGGTGTGGTGAAATTACCCTCTGCATTCGACCCACCCCTGGAAGGTGAGGGGAGCAGTGAGCAGCAGCGGTGGAATCATTTTTGGGAATTAAACCCCCAATTCCAACCCTTGATGCTGAGTGCCAAGCAGGGAGGTAATGGCTCTCATTTTTATAGTCTTTGGTATGACTCGGCCGGGGTTTGAACTCACGACCTACCGATCTCAGGGCGCACACTCTAACCACAATGCCTTTAAGCAGGTTTTTGTGCACTATTTTTGTTTTTTGTGTGCACTCCCAAGCTGCACTAGGTTTCTTTATTAAATACATTTTTACATGCTTACTATCTCTCTGTCTGCACATTGAGGTAAAGACCAACACACTGTGAAGTGAATCGTGAAGTGAATTATATTTATATAGCGCTTTTTCAATATCTAATTTCTACATTCAAACCAGTGTGGGTGGCACTGGGAGCAAGTGGGTAAAGTGTCTTGCCCAAGGACACAACGGCAGTGATTAGGATGGCGGAAGCGGGCATCGAACCTGCAACCCTCTAGTTGCTGGCACGGCCGCTCTACCGACCGAGCTATACCGCCCCTTTAATGTAACAGGTTAACATTAAAGGGCAACTAAATATGATGATTTTAGGTCATTCCTTTTGGTCTTTAATATTCAATGAATATTTTATGGGGGTCTTGCTCATCAGTCAGATTTATGTCGTACTTTCCGCGTATAACTGCAAGTTATTTGTCTGTGCAGGCAGTGTGGATAAAGGCATGTAAAACTATTATTTTGATCACTTCATTGCATGTTTTTGTCTCCCTGGTCCATGATGACTTCAAAACACAGTGACGGAAAATGTAGTAAGTTGAGCTACAAGTTACTCTCGATTAAATGTAGCTTGGCACTCAGCATCAAGGGAACCCCTCATGAAACAGTTCTGTAGAGATGAAGTAGTCTTGTGATTTTTTCCCACACCTACATATTGCGCTCTACCACGGTATCGAGCACTATTCTCTGGATAATCCAATCAAGACATATATATATATATATATATATATATATATATATATATATATATATATATATATATACATATATATATATATATATATATATATATATATACATACATACATACATATATATATATATATATATATATATATGTATATATATATAATCTTCTGTATGCCATGCACTAAGCTACACACACATTTTTAACAACATTTATATCTATGGGCCCACCAATGTTAATGTAACTGACAGTGTACAAAAATTACCATTAACTATCTGTCATTTAGCTGGGGACACCCTACAACTACCTCTAGGGGTCCCCACACCCCAATGTATGTACTTATTTTAGTTTGCCTTTTCTTTGGCCCACCCAACCAGAAGAAGTCTGCAGCTAAGTCATCGAGAAGGTTGTTCGGAGCAAAGTTTATGACTCAAGTAGTAAAGTTGTATTTTCATTTATTTGCACTTGGATTTTATTTACTATCAATTGTGTTTATTAATTTTAGCATATTTCTTTATGTGAATAGAACTATGCAGTGTATTTGGCTAGTAGTGTTGTACCAATACTCATATATATATATATATATATATATATATATATATATATATATATATATACATATATATATATATATATATATATATATATATATATATATATATATATATATAATCTTCTGTATGCCATGCACTAAGCTACACACACATTTTTAACAACATTTATATCTATGGGCCCACCAATGTTAATGTAACTGACGGTGTACAAAAATTACCATTAACTATCTGTCATTTAGCTGGGGACACCCTACAACTACCTCTAGGGGTCCCCACACCCCAATGTATGTACTTATTTTAGTTTGCCTTTTCTTTGGCCCACCCCTATTATGTTATTACTTTTCTCTACCTACAGTGAAAAACAGCATCTATCTATATCTTGACAAAAAACAACAGTAAAACTTTTCATGAACTCAACTCCCTTTAATGTGTGTTCCTAAATTTGTGTTGGACGTCTTAGATGAAGAGAGCAGTTATGATTTTGGTCTACAGAGTTAAAAAACAAAAACTAAGGTTTTGTGAATTGTTTTCTCTAAACGCATACATTTGTCTAATTATGGCCAAGGGCACACATTATTGTGGGTTTCCTGGACGCCGTCTTCATCACTATAGGTAAAATCTAATTTGCGGGAGATAATCACCCTGCCATTTCAGGTATGTTAGTTTTTTGTAAGTCATCAGCTTAAAGCTTCCCTCTGTCTCTGACTCCCTTGTCGTCATGTGGCATAAGTGCTTGACTGTTATGATTTTGCCTCTGATTGGTCAGTCCGCAATGCTGGCCCTAACCTTAGCCAATTGTCACTTATCATACGAACATTGACCAATCATCAAGGATGTTGTCCGTATGTATGGATGTTCTCATTTATTCACATGTATTTTTTGGGCCTGGTTTTGCGGTCCATTTTCTCTCTTTGCATCTTGTAGCTTTGATGTAAGCTACCTCGCTACATGTGTCTAAAACTAGCGGAGCTACAGGAATCGCTACTGCCAATCTACTGGGAAATGTACTCATTATAGTAACTTTATCTGTATGTAGCTTGTTATTGCCCATCACTGTGGTAACTTTATGAACAAAAAAGAAATAGCCATTTCCAGACTTCACTAGTGGCTTCTTTTTCTCTTGTCTTTGGACAACAGGTCTGCTTTTCTTTCTCGGTTTTTCCTCAGATTCTAACGAGGGTGCTCCTGATTTTAGGGATCTCAGTTGGCTTGGGTCTTTTAAATGTTTTTCATCCAAACTCTGACCAAAACCCTTCAAAGTCGATTCAAATTCAAATCAATTTTTTTCCCACACCCCTAGTGTGAACGCTTGTCTGTCAGCATCCATACATTTATGTCAGTGGTTCTTAACCTTGTTGTATGTACCGAACCCCACCAGTTTCATATGCGCCTTCACCGAGCCCTTTTTTTTGTGAAAAATATATACAGTGGGGCAAAAAAGTATTTAGTCAGCCACCGACTGTGCAAGTTCTCCCAATTAAAATGATGACAGAGGTCTGTAATTTTCATCATAGGTACACTTCAAGTGTGAGATACAGAATGTGGAAAAAAAATCCAGGAATTCACATTGTAAGAATTTTAAGGAATTTATTTGTAAATTATGGTGGAAAATAAGCATTTGGTCAACCATTCTAAGCTCTCACGGATGGAAGGAGGTTTTGGCTCAAAATCTCACGATACATGGCCCCATTCATTCTTTCCTTAACATGGATCAATCGTCCTGTCCTCTTAGCAGAAAAACAGCCCTAAAGCATGATGTTTCCACCCCCATGCTTCACAGTAGGTTTGGTGTTCTTGGGATGCAACTCAGTATTCTTCTTCCTCCAAACACGACAAATTGAGTTTATACCAAAATGGATACATGGATGATACAGCAGAGGATTGGGAGAATGTCATGTGGTCAGATGAAACCAACATAGAACTTTTTGGTATAAACTCAACTTGTCGTGTTTGGAGGAAGAAGAATACTGACTCTCCAAACACATAGAGTTCAATCAAAGCCAGGTTAAGAACCACGGATTTATGTGTTTCAGGTAGCTTTACAGCGTCTCTTTGTAAACAGTGGGAAAGAAACAAAATAGGGGATACGCAATGTAAACAAAGATTAAGCTAATGCATTAGGAAATTTTAACAGGTTTAAAAAAGGGGACCCAGAGGCGCCGCAGAAGGATTATCAACACACACTTACCGTATTTTTCGGATTATAAATCGCTGCGGGATATATTTCGCACCGGACGAAAATGCGTAATAAAGAAAGAAAAAAACATATATAAGGCGCACTGGATTAAAAGTTGCATTTTTGGGGGAATTTTATTTGATAAAATCCAACACCAAGAATAGACATTTGAAAGGTTATTTAAAATAAATAAAGAATAGTGAACAATCCCATGAAATCTTCTTCCTCAATGTCGCTTCTAAACAACTCTGCCAACTCCAAAGGTATGCACCGCTTCCTCTTGTCGTTTTCTGTTGCATATTTCACTACGTCCAGCTTGTAATCTGCATTACATGATTTCCTTTTTTTCCCATTTTTGTTCAGCCCTCAGCCCTCCTCAGTTTTTATAAGTTACCGCCAACGTTGAAATGAACCATTTTAATAGCTACGGCAGTAGCATTTAGCAGTTAGCATTCCATAACCCACAATGCACTTCTGCCATGGCCCTCCCCCGCCGAATTCTTATTGGTTGACGTGTGTGTGACGATTGCTGACTTGTGTGTGACGACTGCTGACATTTTCTTCGTCTCTTCTGCGAATGAGATAAATAATATTACTTGAAATTTTACGGTAATGTGTTAATAATTTCCCACATAAGTCGCTCCGGCATATATGTCGCACCCCCGGCCAAACTATGAAAAAAATTGCGACTTATCATCCGAAAAATACGGTAGATACCATGGCCCTTAAATCCATAGGTGAATGTATCAATAGTGGTGACTGTTGTCCCCATGGGTTATTGTGGCCTTAACAAGATTTAGTTTGTGGCCCCATTTTGATCACCGGCGTCAAAATGTAAACAAACGCCATTGAATGACCTACACCTAACACCCACTGTAATGATACCAAGTACAAGAGCGTATCTAGTCAATATTACTATGATTACATGTTTTTTTGTTTTAAAAAAAAAAACATATATTATGTTTATAAACTCAGTAAATACATCCCTGGACACATGAAGACTTTGCATATGACCAATGTATGATCCTGTAACTTCTTGGTATCGGATTAATGGCCAAATGTGTGGTATCATCCAAAACTAATGTAAAGCATCCAAACAAGAAAAGAATAAGTTATTATTACATTTTAACATAAGTGTAGATTGAACATGTTAACGAGAAAGTATGCAGATATTAACAGTAAACAAACAAGTCGATTAATAATTCCTTTTTTACCACTTGTAGAAAATAATAGGTAGACAAATGACACAATATTGTCACATGTGGGTCTCATTTTACAACGGGATTGTTCCTCCAGTGCAAACATGGACACTCTGGACAACAACGTAAAGGTAAGATGATTTAATAACAAAAACACTGGTACAAAAACAGACGAAATAAACAAAAGAAACGCATGGAAGCTAATGCTAACACTAGCACAGGTTCAGGAAACAAGACTAACATACGTGATAGTTGCTTACCGCAAACAAGGGACCAAAACCGACTGACGGGACAAGGCAGGCTTAAATAACAAAATAATTGACAAAAACAGGTGTGCGTCTGGAACCCGCGGCAGGTGAAAATAATAAGTTACCTTGGTGACCAAACTAACTCACAAGGTGCACAAACAACAAATGGGAGTCCAAACTAACAGAAATAACACAAAAACATGATCCGGACCACGGATCATGACAAATATGTTACTGCGTATGTCAGCAGGTTAAATTACTTTCTAGTAAAAGACAAGATGTATTGTATGTTCACTATTCTATTTAAGGACAAACTTGCAACAAGAAACATGTTTAATGTACCTTAGATTTTGTTGTTGTTTTTTGTTTGGTTTTATTTAGAAAAGTATCCTAACGCATTTTGGTTCTGGCACCGGTACCAGAATATTGGTATCGGGACAACACTAGTTTGTACCAATTAATTTCTACACCCCTAGTCGATACACCTACCGTATTTCCTTGAATAGCCGCCGGGCATGTAATATTCGCCTTCCTTGAATTACTGCCGGGTAAAACCCGCTCCCCAAATTTATTAGCGCATCCTTACTTTTACTGCTGGGTCGAGTTCATGATGTCACGAGTGACGCTTGCCCTACTGTCATCTTCAGAATGCCGTAGGAGTTGATTTTTGCTTTTACTATGTGTAAACCAGGGGTCTTGTTCCACAGCCATACAGACCAGACTGATGGTTGTGATATAAAACAATTTTAACACTCTTACTAATATGCGCCACACTCTGTGAACCCACACCAAACAAGAATAACAAACACATTTCTGGAGAACATTGGTTCTGTAACACATTATAAACACAACATAAGAATTACCCAGAATTCCAATGCATCCATCACTCTTGGCTATATTATACACCCTCCTTTGTGTCGGTTGGGGGCGCGTGTATAATATAGCCAAGAGTCATGGATGCATTGGATTTCTGGGTACTTCTTATGTTGCGTTTGTAATGTGTTACAGAGCCAATGTTCTCCAGAAATGTGTTTGTTATTCTTGTTTGGATAGGGTTCACAGAGTGTGGCGCATATTAGTAAAAGTTTAAAAGTTGTTTATATCACAACCATCAGTGTAAACGGTATGGCTGTTGACCAAGTATGCCTTGCAATCTCGTATGAGAAGCAGCAAAATGCTTGCGTCCTACCGGCACGCAGATAGCATGGTGCAAAGGTGGCCGCGATGACATGTTGTAGAGCAGTGGTCCCCAATCACCGGACCGCAGTCAGAGAATCATTTTCTATTATTCTTTTTAATTATCACACTCAATTTTTTTACTGCATGCATTGGTAAGCGCAGGGGTGAGAAGAGGTTTTAAAATTATTAGCGCCTGCTTACTTTTACCGCATGCCTTGAATAAGTGCAGGAGTGAGAAGAGGTTTTAAATTAATTAGCGCCCCTGCGGCTATTCAAGGAAACACGGAATACTGTTACAGACGCCTCGGGGAATACGTTGTTGTCTTTCGTCTTCTTCTTTACCCTTCTTTCTATTTCCTTTCTTCTGTGCTTTGGTGGAAAGTTAATTAAGTTATAAAAGGTCCACCTTTATCACTGAGGGGGCAGCAATAATCCACAATGATGAAGCGTTTAAACACACACACACACACACACACACACACACACACACACACGTTTGCACACGACATGTACACGTGGGGAAAAGAGCTAATCTCCCGCAGGTGTACACACACTAGCACGCACAAATGCACAGACGTGCGCGCGGCGAGGAGGTCATTAGTGACCCGAGGAATGCAGGGGTCACGTCTTAAAAGACCTGGCTGATAGAGGGGATGTTTAGCATCAAAGCAGGGAGGGGGCGGGGGGACAGGAGAGGGAGAGATGGATGGAAAGAGGCATATCAGGAGAGGGAGGAGAGCGAACGTGCTCCATCAAAGCCCGGATTCAAGGGGTGGGGGGTGATCAAATCATAGCTTGAACGTGTGAGTGAGAGTGGAGTGTGGCTGGGGGGGTTTAGAGAGAGTCGGAGACAAGGCAGAGTGATTAGAAAGGATGTAGGACAATGTGTGGAAAGAGTATGGCTAACTTAAAGAGACAAGTATGGGTGTGATTCAAAGCTGTGGTTTGGGCTGCAGAAAGCAAGGCCGTGCAGCGGTGATAGATTTACGAGTTACAATAAATACCTGCTGAATGAAATTTGGACTGTGATAGCCATTTGCTTTTCTTGACACTATACTCGGTCTGCAAACCATAACAAATAGGAGGGGACTCATTGCAGACCTATTGCATCTTGTGTTGTCCCGATACCAATATGTTGGTACTTTTCGGTACTTTTCTAAATAAAGGGGACCACAAGAAGTGGCATTATTGGCTTTATTTTAACAAACAATCTTAGGGTACATTAAACATATGTTTATTATCGCAAGTTTGTCCTTGAATAAAATAGTGAACATACTAGACAAGAGAAGACAAGGATCTCTCTTTTCCTTCATTCTATGTGAGTGTGTGTCATAAAACTAAGTATCTGGGGCACATCATTACTGATCTATTGGGTGATGATGACCTATACAGATAGCGGCGTATGCTATATGCCCAAGCCAACATGCAGAGAAATAAATGTTATTATTGTACAAATGATGTAAAGATCAACTTATTCAGAGCCTATTGCACTCTTTTGTTCACTGCCCCCCTGTCGGTTAAGTATAAGCAGAAAAGCGTTCAGAAGCTTCAGGTTGCTTATAATGATAGTGTGAGGCTTCTCCTGGGAATTCCAAGAAGCGCCAGTGCAAGCCAGATGTTTGTTAGTGTTGGGGTGCCCACTTTCTCAGCGTTGCTACGCAACCTTATGTATAAGTTTATGTGCAGGGCATCGGAGTCTGAAAATGACATAATCACTGTGTTAACGAACCCTGGCTGCAGTTCTGTTAGATACTCATCTGGACTGTGGAACCATTAGCACACATGTTTGTATGTTAGAAACTGACATTTGGGCTTTATGTTTCTTTTTATTGTTTTGTTTTTTAATGTTTTAGTGTTTTGTTTTGTTTTTAATGTTTTGTATTGTGTTTTTTATGTTTAATGGATCTTAAGGTCTGCAATAAAGATTGATGAAGATGATGAACCTGTCTTTTAGTAGTATGTAATAAATAAAAAAAGCTCCTAATTAGTCTGCGGACATATGTAGTACCGGTAACACTTTAGTATGGGGAACATATTCACCATTAATTAGTTGCTTATTAAAGTAATAAAGACTTAATTTACAGTTATTTGGACACGCGGGGAACATATAAGGGTTAGGGTTAGTAATAAAAATAATTCTGAGGTTATTGAGGAAACTCTTAGTTAATAGCTTACTGGTTGTATAATAAGGCCATGCAGAAGAAGGCATTAATAAGTACTTAATAATGACTAATTAAGAGCCAATATGTTACTAGTTTGCATGTTAATAAGTTAAAGTACCAATGAGTTTCACACACATACACTAGGTGTGGTGAAATGTGTCCTCTGCATTTGACCCATCCCCTTGTTCACCTCCTGGGAGGTGAGGGGAGTAGTGGGCAGCAGCGGTGCCGCGTCCAGGAAATTTTTTTGGTAATTTAACCCCCAATTCCAACCCGTGATGCTGAGTGCCAAGCAGGGAGGTAACGGCTCCCATTTTTAGTCTTTGGTATGACTCGGCCGGGGTTTGAACTCACAAACTACACATCTCAGGGCGGACACTCTAACTAATTAATGGAGAATATTTGTTCTCCCTACTGAACTGTTACCGCAGTAACATATTGTGTCATTTTCCATTCTAATATTTTGTCAAAATTATTAAGGACAAGTGTTGGAAAATTAATTATTAATCTACTTGTTCATTTACTGGTATTATCTGCTTACTTTATCTTTTAACATGTTCTATCTTCACTTCTGTTAAAATGTTATAATCACTTATTTTTCTGTTGTTTGATACTTTACATTAGTTTTGGATGATACCACAAATTTGGGTATTAATCCGATACCAAGTAGTTACAGGATCTTACATTGGTCATATTCAAAGTCCTCATGTGTCCAGGGACATATTTCCTGAGTTTATAAATATAATATACATTTAAAAAACCTGAAAGAAGATGTTGTGATGCCAAAAAATATTGACGTAATCATAGTAGTATCGGCTAGATACGCTACTGTCCTTGGTATCATTACAGTGGATGTTAGGTGTAATCCACCAATGGGGTTTTGGTGGCAGACTGGTTCTTTTCAGAGGCGGTATTGTACCGAATATGATTCATTAGTATCGCAGTACTATACTAATACCGGTATATTATACAACCCTTATCGCATTACAAGTGTGGAAAAGGCGGAGGTGATTATGATTGATTAACGCCCAAATTATATTACTCCAGTTCATCATGTTTTCCCTTTTCTTCACCATTCACCATTGCAAAAGCTAGCCATCATTAGAAAATTGTGACTCTTAAACAAAGGAAGTGGACAAATTATCGGTAATTTTTGAAATATGTCTGAAATAGGGTTGTATGGTATATTGGTATTAGTATAGTACCGCGATGCTAATGAATCATATTCGGTACTATATTGCCTCTAAAAACTACTGTTCTGCCACCCGTCAACGCCCTCAGGAAGAGGTGCTTTAAGACATGAATAGCTAGCGGCTAATATCTATTCGCAGTCAGTAAATAAATAAATGATAAATGGGTTGTACTTGTATAGCGCTTTTCTACCTTCAAGGTACTCAAAGCGCTTTGACACTACTTCCACATTTACCCATTCACACACACATTCACACACTGATGGAGGGAGCTGCCATGCAAGGCGCTAACCAGCACCCATCAGGAGCAAGGGTGAAGTGTCTTGCTCAGGACACAACGGAGGTGACGAGGTTGGTACTAGATGGGGATTGAACCAGGGACCCTCGGGCTGCGTACAGCCACTCTTCCACTGCGCCACACCGTCCCAATGGTTCTTTGCGGGCTCATAAAATCCAAACAGGGGTAGTAATCAAAACCCTTTCTTTGACTTTTAATAAGAAGGGTTCAATCTCTCTTCTATGCTTATTTGAAGCCGAAACGACAAACGACCTCAGAGGAGATAATGTAAGTGTTGTAACTGCTTCTAAATCACTCATTATCTCAATGGTGACTGGTAAGGTACATTTATTTTAAGTATCATCCCTGTATGACTACACACCGCAGCATCCCCGACGCGTAACATTGGACGTGTCAGAACTGGTCGATGATTATCAAAGCTAAGTTATAATTTCCCTACGCCCGATCATTTGCCATTAAGAAGTCCTTTTTAACTTTGATCACACTACACAAAAGTGAATAAAGTGCATACTTACTCAACAACCATACATGTCACACTAAGGGGTGGTCGTATGAACAACGCCAACACTGTCATAAATATGTGCCATATAGTGAAACGAAACTAAACAATAATGACAAACACATTTTGGCTGAATATTTGCACCGTAACACAACATAAACACTACGGAACAAATTCCCTGCAGCACCAACTCTACCGGGACGTTACAATATAGACAAACACCATTGGTAAATCTACACCTAACATCCAATGTAACGATACCAAGTACAGTAGTGTATCTAGTTGATACTACCATGATTACATCAATAATTTTTAGCATCACAAAATGTACTTTGGTTTAAAAAAATGTTGATTATGTTAATAAACTCAGGAAATACAAACCCCGTTTCCATATGAATTGGGAAATTGTGTTAGATATAAATATAAACGGAATACAAGGATTTGCAAATAATTTTTAACCCATATTCAGTTGAATATGCTACAAAGACAACATGTTTGATGTTCAAACTGAAAAACATTTTTTATTTTTTGCAAATAATCATTAACTTTAGAAATTGATGCCAGCAACAAAGGACAAAGAAGTTGGGAAAGGTGGGAATAAATACTGATAAAGTTGAGGAATTCTCATCAAACACTTATTTGGAACTTCCCACAGGTGTGCAGGCTAATTGGGAACAGGTGGGTGCCATGATTGGGTATAAAAGCAGCTTCCCTGAAATGCTAAGTAATTCACAATCAAAGATGGGGCGAGGGTCACTAATTTGTTTGCAAATTGTTGAACAGTTTTAGAACAACATTTCTCAACAAGCTATTGCAAGGAATTTAGGGATTTTACCATCTACGGTCGGTAAAATCATCAAAAGGTTCAGGGAATCTGGAGAAATCACCTCACGTAAGCGATGATATTACGGACCTTTAATCCCTCAGGCGGTACTGCATCAAAAACAGACATCAGTGTGTAAAGGATATCACCACATGGGCTCAGGAACACTTCATAAAACCCCTGTCAGCAACTACAGTTGGTTGCTACATCTGTAGGGGCAAGTTAAAAGTCTGCTATGCAAAGCTAAACCCATTTATCAACAACACCAAGGAACGCCGCTTGCTTCGCTGGGCCCGAGCTCACCTAAGATGGACTGATGCAAAGTGGAAAGGTGTTCTGTGGTCTGACGAGTCCACATTTAAAATTATATTTGAAAACTGTGGACGTGGTGTTCTCCGGAACAAAGAGGAAAATAACCATCCGGATTGTTATAGGCGCGAAGTTCAAAAGCCAGCATCTGTGATGGTATGGGGGTGTATTAGTGCCCATTGGTGCTAGCGGGTGTATAATATAGCCGGTATGAGTCATGGATGCATGGCATTCTGGGTAATTGTTATGTTGCGTTTAGAATGTGTTATAGAGCCGATGTTCTCCAGAAATGTGTTTGTCATTCTTGTTTGGTGTGGGTTCACAGAGTTTGGCGCATATTAGTAAGAGTGTTAAAGTTGTTTATATCACAACCTTCAGTGTGATATGTATGGCTGTTGAACAAGACCCCTGGGTTAAACCTACTACAAGCAAAAAAAACTCCTCCGCCATTTTGAAAATGACATCACGGATTTGACCCGGCGGTAATACTAAGCATGCGCTAATCATTTTGGGAAGCTAATTCGACCCGGCAGTAATTCAAGGCAGGCGCATATTACATGCCCGGCGGCAATTCAAGGAAATACGGTATTTGCAAATAAAATAAAGTTTATGAGTTTGAACATCAAATATGTTGTCTTTGTAGTGCATTCAATTGAATATGGGTTGAAAAGCATTTGCAAATCATTGTATTCCCTTTATACTTACATCTAACACAATTTCCCAACTCATATGGAAACGGGGTTTGTACATACATACGTATTTATATATACCATATCTACAAATATATACACATATATGTGTATGTATATATATATATATAAATATACATATGTTTATATATATATATATATATATATATATATATATATATATATATATATATATATATATATATATATATATATACATAGGTTGCACTTGTATAGCGCTTTTCTACCTTCAAGGTACTCAAAGCGCTTTGACACTACTTCCACATTTACCCATTCACACACTGATGGACAGAGCTGCCGTGCAAGGCGCTAACCAGCACCCATCAGGAGCAAGGGTGAAGTGTCTTGCTCAGGACACAACGGACGTGACGAGGTTGGTACTAGTTGAGGATTGAACCAGGGACCCTCGGGTTGCGCACGGTCACTCTTCCACTGTGCCACGCCGTCCCACATACAATATATATATATATACATACACATATATATATACCGTGTTTTTATGTGTATGTATATATATACAATATATATACATTCACATACATATATACAAATATATACGGTATATATATATGTGTGTGTGTATATATATATATATATATATATACACATATACTTATATATATATATATATATGTATATATATATGTATATATATATATATATATATATATATATATATATATATATATATATATATATTAGGGGTGTTGTGGGATTCAAAATCAATTCTCATTTTTCTAAAAATCGTTTCTTGTTTTTTTATTTAATTTTTTTTATATCAACCCAACAAACCACTACACAGCAGTACCATAACAATGCAATCCAATTCCAAAACCAAACCTGACCCAGCAACACTCAGAACTGCAATAAACAGAGCAACTGAGAGGAGACACAAACACAACACAGAACAAACCAAAAGTAGTGAAACAAAAATGAATATTACCAACAACAGTATCCATCCATCCATCCATCATCTTCCGCTTATCCGAAGTCGGGTCGCGGGGGCAGCAGCCTAAGCAGGGAAACCCAGACTTCCCTCTCCCCAGCCACTTCGTCTAGCTCTTCCCGGGGGATCCCGAGGCGTTCCCTGGCAAGCCGGGAGACATTTGTCTTCCCAACTTGTCCTGGGTCTTCCCCGTGGCCTCCTACCAGTTGGATGTGCCCTAAACACCTCCCTAGGGAGGCGTTCGGGTGGCATCCTGACCAGATGCCCGAACCACCTCATCTGGCTCCTCTCAATGTGAAGGAGCAGCGGCTTTACTTTGAGTTCCTCCCGGATGGCAGAGCTTCTCACCCTATCTCTAAGGGAGAGCCCCGCCACACGGCGGAGGAAACTCATTTCGGCCGCTTGTACCCGTGATGTTATCCTTTCGGTCATGACCCAAAGCTCATGACCATAGGTGAGGATGGGAACGTAGATCGACCGGTAAAGAGCTTTGCCTTCCGGCTCAACTCCTTCTTCACCACAACGGATCGGTACAACGTCCGCATTACTGAAGATGCCGAACCGATCCGCCTGTCGATCTCACGATCCACTCTTCCCTCACTTGTGAACAAGATTCCTAGGTACTTGAACTCCTCCATTTGGGGCAGGGTCTCTTCCCCAACCCGGAGATAGCATTCCACCCTTTTCCGGGCGAGAACCATGATTCTCATTCCGGTCGCTTCACACTCGGCTGCGAACCGATCCAGCGAGAGCTGAAGATCCCGGTCAGATGAAGCCATCAGGACCACATCATCTGCAAAAAGCAGAGACCTAATCATGCGGTTACCAAACCGGAACCCCTCAACGCCTTGACTGCGCCTAGAAATTCTGTCCATAAAAGTTATGAACAGAATCGGTGACAAAGGACAGCCTTGGCGGAGTACAACCCTCACTGGAAATGTGTTCGACTTACTGCCGGCAATGCGGACCAAGCTCTGTCACTGATCGTACAGGGAGCAGACCGCCACAATAAGACAGTCCGATACCCCATACTCTCTGAGCACTCCCCACAGGACTTCCCGAGGGACACGGTCGAATGCCTTCTCCAAGTCCACAAAGCACATGTAGACTGGTTGGGCAAACTCCCATGCACCCTCAAAAACCCTGCCGAGAGTATAGAGCTGGTCCACAGTTCCACGACCAGGACGAAAAC
>NC_084627.1:26433523-26493523 GCF_033978795.1 Nerophis ophidion
GCAGTCCTTCAGTGTGTGTATGAATGTGTGTTTCCCTGATCACAGGCGGCAGGCTCACCAGTGTCCTCCCACCAAACACTGGCCGATTTCACGCTAACACAAAAGCAGAATTCCGGCAGCAACGGAGCTGAGCGGTGTTCAAAGGACAAACTGTCCCTCTCGTCTTGGGAAGTTGTTGAATACATCTCCAGGGTTTATGTGAGTCACCTGTTTCACTGTGTCACTTTTATGACAGGACCCAAGATATATTTATTATCAAAGGAAGGACTATTCAACTGGCGGCCAGGCCAAATCCGGCCTGGCAATGACACCATACCGGCCTCCGAGTTCAGTTCAAAACTTGGGAGACAAACCTTTTTGTTGTGGTATGGAGGAACTTAGACCACTTAGACCACAATGGCAGATCATTGCATTGATATTTTAACTTTGCCAGCAAACATAGAACATTGAGGCCCCTTCTACACTAAGCCAGCCAAGGTTATCCAGGGTAAATCCCACCTAACCTCACTCCTACCCACTTTTCCAAAGTGGGCCGGCTCAGGGTGGAGGACAGAGTAAAACAACTTGCAATGAGCCTAGTCTATAAAATCCGCGACACCTCCCTGATACCGAAGTACATGTCAAACTACTTCCTTAAATGACTGCCATAACCACAACACCATGGGGAGCTCCACAAACCACGTCAAACCTATATTCCGATCAAACAAAGGTCTTAACTCATTCTCTTTCTATGCCACATCAATGTGGAATGCACTCCCAACAGGTGTAAAAGAAAGTGCATCTCTATCCTCCTTCAAAACAGCTCTAAAACAACACCTCCTGGCAACTTCAACCCTAGACTAACACCCTCCCTCATCCATATCCCACCTCCCAGGATTGTAAATAATCAAATGTATATACTTGTTCTTATTCTTTCTGAGCTCACTATGTTCACCGCTCGCTGTACATATCCTACTAAGTCAGACCTACACTGTTTCAATGTCTATTTCTCAGATGATATAACTGTTGATGACTGAAATGTTGATATCAACCATGCCCCAACCCCCTCCACATCCCACCCCCCGGATTGTAAATAATGTAAATAATTCAATGTATATACTATGATGATTAACTTGTGTGATGACTGTATTATGCTGATAGTATATATTTGTACCATGAATTGAGTAGTGTGGACCCCGACTTAAACAAGTTGAAAAACCGTATTGGGGTGTTACCATTTAGTGGTCAATTGTACAGAATATGTACTGTACTGTGCAATCTACTAATACAAGTTTGAATCAATCAAAAAACCTTATCTGTGTCCACACACACACAATGGTCGTTCAAGACCCCCTGCCCCTCTCCAACCGCCGGAGCAACGCGACCTAGTACGCATGCATGGAAAATGCGCACGTCATAAGTCGTAAGTGTCTTAAATTAAATTCAACTTATATGAACAATATCCAGTGTTGTGGTATTTCTATTAACTGGAATCCAATTGGGCCCTATTGTAGTGAAACACACCTGAGCCATCATAAATTAATCAAATATTTAATGGACATGTGAAAGTACACAACGTGACAAAGAACATTTGACATCAATCAAACTAGAGATCTAGATATCTGATCAGGACACTCCTCACTCTTCTGCCTTCGCCTTCATTGTCCATTCATTTTTTGGTGACTTTATATACTCTGGACCTAGATGTTGAGTCCACGACATACATGGCGGACAATAACTGATACAGTCTGCTTTGCCAGTCCAAATTCATTAAATGTTTTTCGTAGTTTTCCCTCGTCGGCCAGGTAGTACAAAGCACACACTACCTTTTTTTATCACATCCACAGGAGCCCGCATTCTCGTTTTCTCTCCTTCGACAAATAAAAGTTTTTCGCTAAGTAGAATCACAGCTGAGCTCAACATTCGAAAGTTCTCTTGCCGTCTGAGATGCGTAGTATCCGAAATAACTGCAATCACGCGTTTCCTTCACATAAGGTATTCATGTGTGATTTCCACAAGCGTTTGTACATGTAGAAGAATGAGAAACACGGGCATGTCTGGATGATTCACCTCCATCTTTTCAGTGGTTAGCTCCGGTTGTTTTGAAGCTGGCTGTGGCGCCTTCTTTCGGACGTCACTTCTTGTGTGGGGCGCTGTCTTTCTGACTTCACTTCCTCTTCGAACTCAGTGTAAATGATCAATGAGTCCATACAAAGCTAAGAGCCGGAGATTCAAGAAATACACGCCACACTTACCTGTGTAAAAAAAATATTCAAGGAAGGTTACCTTAAACGATGGTTTAGTGTTACTGATACCGTGTTTAAGCTAAATAAATATTTGTTTAAGGGGTTAGTGTAGACCAGGGGTCACCAACGCGGTGCCCGGGGGCACCAGGTAGCCCGTAAGGACCAGATGAGTCGCCCGCTGGCCTGTTCTAAAAATAGCTCAAATAGCAGCACTTACCAGTGAGCTGCCTCTATTTTTAAAATTGTATTTATTTACTAGCAAGCTGGTCTCCCTTTGCTCGACGTTTTTAATTTTAAGAGAGACAACTCAAATAGAATTAGAAAATCCCCAAAAATATTTTAAAGACTTGGTCTTCACTTATTTAAATTCATTTATTTTCTTTACTTTACTTTGCTTCTTATAACGACATTTTTAATGAAAAAATACAACCTTAAAAATGATTTTAGGATATTTAAACACATATACCTTTTTACCTTTTAAATTATTTCCTCTTCTTTCCTGACAATTTAAATCAATGTTCAAGTTAAAAAAAATTCTATTGTAAAGAATAATAAATATATTTTAATTTAATACTTCATTTTTAGCTTCTGTTTTTCCGACGAAGAATATTTGTGAAATATGTCTTCAAACTTATTATGATTAAAATAAAATAAAAATATTCTGGCAAATCTAGAAAATCTGTAGAATCAAACTTAAATCTTATTTCAAAGTCTTTTGAATTTCTTTTAAAAATTTTGTTCTGGAAAATCTAGAAGAAATAATGATTTGTCTTTGTTAGAAATATAGCTTGGTCCAATTTGTTTTATATTATAACAAAGTGCAGATTGGATTTTAACCTATTTAAAACATGTCATCAAAATTCTAAAATTAATCTTAATCAGGAAAAATTACTAATGATGTTCCATAAATTATTTTAAAATTTTTAAAAAAAGATTCGAATTAGCTAGTTTTTCTCTTCTTTTTTTCGGTTGAATTTTGTATTTTAAACAGTCGAAATTGAAGATAAACTATGTTTCAAAATGTAATTTTCATTTTCTTCCTGTTTTCTCCTCTATTAAACCGTTTAATTAAGTGTTTTTTCATAATTTATTCTCTGCAAAAAAACTTCCGGAAAAGGAAAAAAAATGTACGACGGAATGACAGACAGAAATACCCATTTTTTTTATATATATAGATTTATGTATTAAAGGTAAATTGAGCAAATTGGCTATTTCTGGCAATTTATTTAAGTGTGTATCAAACTGGTAGCCCTTTGCATTAATCAGTACCCAAGAAGTAGCTCTTAGTTTCAAAAAGGTTGGTGATCCCTGATCTAATGAAACAACCTATTTTAACACCTTGGTGCAGCGTTTGCAGTAAGTGGTGCAATAAAACCGTCAAAATTGATCTTAGGTCTGTTCAGGTACTATGAGATACACATGGCTTCATGCGCGTTGTGAGTTACAACTCTGAAGGATTGTGTGGTTTTGGAGGGTTACAAATTGTACAAACTCAGGCCAGTCAACTTTAAAGAATTAATCCCAAATACTGTAGTGTTCCGAATACAAAGCAACCCTGAATATAGGACCCATATATTACAAGACAAATAAATATGTCTTTGATGTCAGTGAAATAACTATTAGATCGCAATTAAAATTATATATTTCTTAGTTGCCTGGGCAGCTGTTGTATCTTTTATCTTATTATTAGCATCATAACTTATCTGTTTGCCAACTTGCTATCTTCCCAGGTCACTGGTCTGCATGTGTGACAGGAAAAAAACAACTATTAGGGAAGTCGTTTGATGCCACCTGTTGGTCTACATCAGATGTCAGCAACCCGCGGCCCTAGAGTCTCTAGCGCCACCCTAGTGGTTTCCTGGACCTCTTTCAGAAATGTGTGTCAATGGAAAAAGATGATTAAAAAACATTGTTTTTCTTTTGATATATTTTCTGTCAGAGGAGCTGAAAAAAATCCCACTGTTCATGTTAAACATGCGTCACTGATGAGAGTATTTGGCAAGCACCGTTTTGTCCTACTAATTTCAGCAATCCTTGAACTCATCATAGTTTGTTGGCATGTACAACTTTCTCCGATGCTGCCACAGAAAGACGTGTTATATGCCACTCCTTCTTTGTCTCATAGTGTCCACCAAATGTTTTATGCTGTGCATCAATGCACAAAGGTGAAATTTGTTGATGTTATCAACTTGTTGGAGTGCTAATCAGGCATATTTGGTCTGTGCATGACTGCAAGCTAATCAATGCTAGCTGTATGTACGTATTGCATAATTATGCCTTGTTTGTAGGTATATTTGAGCTCATTTAATATCCTTTACTTGTATCCTCTTTGTATGTAATTTAGTTTTGCATGTCTCATGACACATTACCTGTGTGTAATATTGGCTGCATTTCTGATAGTTGTTTGTGTGCCATGTTGTTCCAGACCACAGCAAACATTACCTGGCTTGCCAAAGATTGTTATAAATCCATTATAAAAAGACAGCCTGTCATTTCCTTTAACTTGGACACACACATCTATACCTTTGGCCATTCTGAGCCAGTCATTTCCAGGAGTTATCTCACCTTCTGAGTAGCCTCTGATTTACTGATGTTGTAAAAATGTGTAGAATAAATATTACATTTCAACATTTCTGTCAACGAACATTTGCTTCAGCCTGCAACACATAGGCATTTTGATAGTAGGCTAATACGGCTAATATAGACACTTACATAATGTGTTGCCTTCATTATAACACGTATATACATTTTTGAATTTTTTGCAGCTCCAGACAGATTTGTTTTCTTTATTTTTGGTCCAATATGGCTCTTTCAACATTTTGGGTTGCTGACCCCTAGTCTACATGTATAAATCTGTAGACGCCGAACATAAGACGACTTGCCTTTTTCAGACTTTTTATTTAGAAACAGCAACGTTTCCCATTGCTAAAAATATTGGTTCTTTGTTTCCTATTTTAGGTGATCTTTGCCCTCAACCAGACTTTACTACAGCAAGAATCCTTACGGGCAGGAAGCCTTCAGGTCCCGTACACGACGGAAGACCTCATCCGGCACTACAACTGTGGTGACCTCAACTCCATCATCTTCAACCATGACACATCACAGGTGTGTTTGTGGTATATTATGAACCGATAACTTTTTTAATGGTTGTTAGCAGGATTATTAATCCATTTCATGAAATCCATGGTAATTGGTCAAGATGGAGCCCATTTAATTTTAATGCAGATAAATCCTTTTATCAAACCCATTTTTTATCAACTTGTCAGCTACTTTCTCTTTAGTTATTAAACTAAGAGTCATTTTGACCCTTTGACCCCATGGAGTGTCGCAATGACACGGCCCTTGACCTTTTGGAGTAACCCTTAACCCCTCTGCCTGACCCTTTCTATCCCACCAAACCTCCTCCTTGACCCCCACCCCCTTCTAAGACGCCTACCAACTTGGTCAGTGTTCTTTTGAAAAGTTGTATCCTCTCAAATTATACATTCAGTTTGGATTACTCCAAGAAAGACTGCAGATGTTACCCAATCTGTGTTTATTTGTCTCAACTCTAACCTTGTTGTTTGCAGGTCCCAAACTTCAATAATGTAACACTGCCACCCAGTGAGCAGGTGACCGCCCAGGAAATAGACACCTACTTCCGGCAGGAACTCATCTACAAGAGGAACGAGCGAATGGGCAAACGGGTCCAGGCCCTACTGGACGAGTACCCAGAAAAGAGCTTCTTCTTTGCCTTTGGAGCAGGTTGGTGTGGTTTGTACATGAATTTTTACCAGTACCACCGAGTAAAGTCAAAGTTAAAGTCCCAATGATTGTCACACACACTCACTAGGTGTGGTGAAATGTGTCCTCTGCATTTGACCCATCCCCTTGTTCACCCCCGGGGAGGTGAGGGGAGCAGTAAGCAGCAGCGTGCGCCGCGCTCGGGAATCATTTGGGGATTTAACCACCAATTCCAACCCTTGATGCTGAGTGCCAAGCAGGGTCCCATTTTTATAGTCTTTGGGTTTGAACTCACGACCTACCGATCTCAGGGCGGACACTCTAACCACAAGGCCACTGATTTTACCTACATCAGTTTGTGTCAACCATTTCTTCATAAAAAAATTGAATAATAACTTTTCCAATAGCAACAGCCTTATTGTACACTGAATCCGGAGAAAAACACCTCTTGACAAAACCACTGACCAAGCTGATGCTCCATATAAGTTTAGGGCCGGTTGAGTTTTAAAGAAAGCAGAAGCTCAATAAACCATCCTTTTTTATCAGCTCGGGACCAACCAGAGCTTGTGAACTCTTTGAAGTTCTTCAGCTTTCAGAAATTGACTTTAATACTCAGAATTCCTGTGTAACTATGCAACAAACGTAGTTAAAGTCTTAGTCTGATAAGAGACAAGGCAGTTTAGCAGTGTGGATAAAGACAGGAGATAACAGCAAAAATTTGTTTTTGAGTTCATGTTTCTTGATTGGATGATGGGTGTCATTGGGTGATGCGTATCTTGGGTAGACAGACAGTCTGTTGTCCTGCAGTCTTGCTTTGTTTGGTCTTTGGTTGCTAAAGGATTGATCAATCAGAGGTAAGTGTGTAATCATTTGCTAAGGCATATTTTTAGTCTGTCTGAAAGTACTGTGTCTGGAGCACGGTCAGGAACATACAGTATTTGTATGGGAAACCGCACATCTTACACAAAAGTCTGGACTGAAACTGTAGGGGACGGCGTGGCGCAGTGGGAGAGTGGCTGTGCACAACCCGAGGGTCCCTGGTTCAATCCCCACCTAGTACCAACCTCGTCACGTCCGTTGTGTCCTGAGCAAGACACTTCACCCTTGCTCCTGATGGGTGCTGGTTAGCGCCTTGCATGGCAGCTCCTTCCATCAGTGTGTGAATGTGTGTGTGAATGGGTCAATGTGGAAGTAGTGTCAAAGCGCTTTGAGTACTTTGAAGGTAGAAAAGCGCTATACAAGTACAACCCATGTATTGATGGTATTTTTGTATGGATACAATTATTCCAAAGGTGGCCAATTTTTAAATTTTTTTAGTGCAATGATACCTGAAAGTTCTTAGAAAAAAATTATATATATAGTATATATATATATACGCATATACTGTATATACACACATATATATATATATATATATATATATATATATATATATATATATATATATATATATATATATATATATATATACATATATATATATATATATATATATATATGTATATATATATATATATATATATATATATATATATATATATATATATATATATATATATATATATATATATATATATATATACAGTCATGGTCAAAAGTTTACATACACTTGTAAAGAACATAATGTCATGGCTGTCTTGAGTTTCCAATCATTTCTACAACTCTTATTTTTTTGTGATGTAGTGATTGGAGCACATACTTGTTGGTCACAAAAAAATATTAATGAAGTTTAGTTCTCTTATGACTTTCTTATGGCTCTCCTGTAAATGTGAGCAAATCTGCTGGGTCAAAAGTATACATACAGCAATGTTAAAATTTGCTTACATGTCCCTTGGCAAGTTTCACTGCAATAAGGCGCTTTTGGTAGCCACCCACAAGCTTCTGGTTGATATTTTGACCACTCTACTTGACGAAATTGGTGCAGTTCAGCAAAATTTGTTGGTTTTCTGACACGGACTTGTTTCTTCAGCATTGTCCGCACGTTTAAGTCGGGACTTTGGGAAGGCCAGTCCAAAACCTTAATTTTAGCCTAATTTAGCCATTCCTTTACCACTTTTGAGGTCTGTTTGGGGTCATTGTCCTGTTGGAACACCCAACTGCGCCCAAGACCCAAACCCCGGGCTGATGATTTTAGGTTGTCGTGAGGAATGCTCCTTTTTCATTGTCCCATTCACTCTCTGTAAAACACCAGTTCCATTGGCACCAAAACAGGCCCAGAGCATAATATTACCGCCATTATGCTTGATGCTAGGCATGGTGTTCCTGCGATCAAAAGCCTCACTTTTTCTCCTCCAAACATATTGCTGGGCAATTTGGCCATCACATGGACAAAGATACGACTTTCTGGAGGAAAGTTCTGTGGTCAGAAAGCCTTTTACTAAACAAAAACCAGTTTTCTTTTAAGTAATATAGAAACTGATCAGAGAAGATAGCACTGAAATGCAAGTAAGTGTTTGTACAGGCAGGTAAAATCTGTTGGAATTGGAGTTTTTGTCTTCATTGTACTTCGTCAATTAATTTCTTTGTACTTTTTTGAACAAAGTGTGCATTAGAAAAGAGGTCACTATTTGAGGATATAGTTAGTGACTTTTTATTTCACCCGTAAATAGACCAATTGAGTCTTAAAATCTCTTTTGCAAGGGATTTCACATCTAATACACTTAAAAACAACCAGAAAATACACATAAGATTTGATCCAAATACAGTTGTAAATTTGCATTACTACATCGTAATCATCATCAGCGTTCATGCATTCAGGGTCCTACTGTCCCATTTGTTCAGTTCAGTTTCAGTTCAGTTTCAGTTTATTTGGAGCATGCATACGATACAATGTAATGCATCACACAATTTCCATTTGTTTCATTACAGCACGTCCGAAAAGGAGTACGGAGAAGCAGAGCTTATTTAATCCTACCCTTTTTCATACCATAGCAATTATATCCAATATCATTGTTCTCTGTAACAGAACAGCAAACAAATAAATGATAAATAAATAATATACCACAGTAAGCAAACACATATTATATACATAAATAATCTTTGTCTCAATAAAAAAAGGGTTGAAGATGTTCTTCATAATTCTTGTTCTGTGTACTTTGTCAACACTTGTAGTTTGAACAGTCTCTTTAAGTGAATCATATTGGTGCTTTATTTCATTTCTTTGGTTAATCCGTTCCATAATTTAATTCCACATACGGATATGCTAAAGATTTTAAGTGTACTAATATCTCCATTTACATTTTCATCTCGGGTTATATTTTCCTCTTTTGTTGAGATGAATTGTTGTACATTCTTGGGTAGCAGGTTATAGTTTGCTTTATACATCATTTTACATAATTTGTGTTTTTCTACGCGGTTGACATAACACAGGTTTCTCTTTTTTGTATTTCCGTATCCTTAATGTGGACACGCCCATCCTGAATAAAAACATCACAGATGCGTAAGTTGTGATTGAATGTGGGCTCAGGTGATTTTTTTTCAGCTAAAGAAGTAGACTTCGCCATGACTTGGGATGTAAATTGTTAAAATTATCGATATTGCTGTTGGGTGTTTCCTTACTTTTCAAAAAGGTTCCAGTATGCAAAAAGAGAGAGCCAGGCGTATGGCGGTTTAGAGTCTTTTATTGCCCAAAAGAAGAAAAAAAGCAACATGCAGCTGTGTGAGGAAAGGCAATAGAAAATGGAAACAAAACAGTAACTAGGAGAGGTGATGAGGGACTGCGAGATCCATGAACGCTCCTCTGGACCATCCATCCATACATCCCTTTTCTACCATTTTCTCAGCTGCATACCACTCCCAATCAACCAAAAACTGCACCCCCTTACGCCGACTCCTAGCGTCAAGGACGGTCTTAACTGGGAACGCAGGATACCCGTTGAACATTTGGAGCTCAGGAGGGCTAAGGAGGCTGGAAGCATTGGCGTCATTAGGCCTATTTTAGGGGGGCTGAACACCCCAAATATTCTTAAACCACACTGAATAATTCAGTGTGATTATTTAAAAAAAAAAATTTACAAAAAAATGCAAATATAGAAAAAACAATATATCAACCTGTCATTTTTCACTATGATTATAAATCCTTTGGCAGCACTTATCATATCCGTTCCATCAGTAAGGCCCTCATTTTTATGCTAAAAATCCAGTCCACGTTTTCATTGTTACTTAAGCAAGGTCGAGCCAGACCGCAGCAGCATTAAGCCTACGTAAAGATCTTTTTATGCCGTCGTTCACATTACAAAAAAGATGCGTGTCCCTATAGTAATAAATACAATAATATTATGACATAATATGTTGTGGTCCGATGGTCGGATCATCACATATTGTTGCTTTGTTCCTTGTCATATCACATTTTGTAGTTTGACCTCCTTATTTCCTGTTTTGCTCCGTCACCATGGTTGCATATTATTTCCACCTGCTACTCTCGGTTCCTGCACACCTGTTTCTACTGATCACTGCCTTATATAAGCCTGCCCCTTTTCGTTCTTCTGCTCTCGGATCCTAGTTTTCTTTCATGCAACTGTTGATGACTTGTTTTTCATGCTCTCACTCGTTAGCGCTCACGCTACGCTTCATTTTATTCCTAGCTTTCATGCTAGTTGTTTTGTTTTCCCTTTTGTGCTTTCGTGCCAAGTGTTTGTGTTTTGCTTGTGAACTTTCTAACCCTAACCCTAACCCAAAAAGGTCTATTTTGGTTTCATCTGACCACATGACATTCTCCCAATCCTCTGCTGTATCATCCACGTATCCATTTTGGTATAAACTCAACTCGTCGTGTTTGGAGGAAGAAGAATACTGAGTTGCATCCCAAGAACACCATACCTACTGTGAAGCATGGGGGTGGAAACATCATGCTTTGGGGCTGTTTTTCTGCTAAGGGGACAGGACGATTGATCCGTGTTAAGGAAAGAATGAATGGGGCCATGTATCGTGAGATTTTGAGGCAAAACCTCTTTCTATCAGTGAGAGCTTTGAATGGTTGACCAAATACTTATTTTCCACCATAATTTACAAATCAATATTTTAAATTCCTACAATGTGAATTCCTGGATTTTTTTCCCACATTCTGTCTCTCACAGTTGAAGTGTACCTATGATGAAAATTACAGACCTCTGTCATCATTTTAAGTGGGAGAACTTGCACAATCGGTGGCTGACTAAATACTTTTTTTGCCTCACTGTATCATATTACGAAAAACCACGATGAGTTGGCGACTTCTCCAGGGTATACCCCGCCTTCCACCGGATTTTGGCAAAGATAGGCACCAGCGCCCCCGTGACCTTAAAGGGAATAAGCGGTAGGAAATGGATGGATGGTATTACGAAAAAAATGCGTAACTACCAAAAAGGCGGGGACTTAAATGGGTGCCTAGAGGAACACCTTAGTTAAGTTTGGACCCCAGTGTTCTATGTTTACTCGCAAGGTTAACATTTCAAAACAAGAATCTGCCACTGTTTTTACAGTGGTCAAAGTTCCACGATTCAACAGGAGCAATTTCGTGTCTCTAGGATTTTTTCAGCAAAATCTTTTGTCTTCAGAGTTTTGGACTGAACGGTCCAGTGTCGTTTTTGGTCCCCATGGCACAAGTTTAATAGCCCTGCGCTACAGTATACTGTATATACCATCCATCCACCCACTTTCTACCGCTTGTCCCTTTCGGAGCCAACACAGTATATATATATTGCTATTAAATAGTCACAATGTTTAAGGATGACCTCACGGTCTAGCCTCTGTCTTTTATGACTTTGAAAAACACATTTTAGATTTTTCAATATCATTTGCAAGTCCTAAATGTTCAGCATTTTTCCAAATTAAATTACCGGATTTTGTAATGATGAAGCAGAACAATACAAAACAGTGCCTTCCACATAGAAATTGAATTTGGATAATTTTGACACAAGACATTGATGAAAATATTACATAAAAATGGACCCCATGTATGGACCCCTGGGACAGAAAACGTATACAGTATGCTGTGTATCTGCATGATTTCCTAATTAAGAAATAAACATGCACTGGGTTAATGAAAATAAGCATCATGAAAGGCAGCAATCACAGAGTAACAAAGACACATGGAAAACACATCACCAGATGCGTAAAAGTCATGTTTATTCAACATTAAATTAAATTGTGCTTGAACATTTTTACACTTATAAGCCAATTACGAAAGTACCCAAACATTGGAAAGAATGTTCCAACATGTTTTGTTTCTCACAATGTTGTTGTACATTTGGTTCTGAGGGGATCAGATTTTAGTGCCATCCATTTTGCTGTCATCTTAAAAAAAAAAAATTCCATCTGATGACATCGCCCACAGCCGCAGTTCCTCAGTAGGTCATTTCACAGTAGAGAAAGCCGCCTTAAACACAAAAAGAGAGAAGCATTCACATGCTGCTGGACTCTTTGCACTAGCAGGAAACAGCTGAGGAAAAGCAGACATGCACACACATACACACACACACACACACACACATAGGTACAAATGCATATACACACTCTAACAAGGAGTACATTTCATGACAAGTCCCCAAGGGGGCACCTTTACTAGGGTTTGGTCTAAAAAGGTGCATGTGTATTTGTGTGTGAGAGCTGGTGAGTGAAAGTGATACCACCAATCAGCCCAGAAGCACTAGTTTTAGACAAATGGAGGGCATCTTGGGTCAGTGTGTACAAGGAATTGGATGGAGGGCATTAGGGTACATTCTGTCTTACACACACACACACGCACATCACACACACACATACACACAAACTCTTGTATTTGTTACCTTCTTGAGACCTACCTCTTTAGGACCACCCTTTCTAGATATATAAAGATTTGTATTTACAACATTGATAATATATACAACCCCTAAAGGGACAAGTAGTATAAAATGGATGGATGGATGGACATACTATGCAAATATAAAAAAGCTTGTTTTGAAAAATTTGTTGGAATTTCACAAGAAAAAAGTCACAATTTCACACAAGTCAAAAGTTTTGCAAGAAAAACTGAACATCTGTGCAATATTATGATAAAAGTTTGAATTTTACTCAATAACAGTCGCAATTTTACAAGAAAATATTTTTTGGGGGGCAAATTTATGAAAATAGTCTTAATGTTACACAACAAAAGTCACAATTTCATAAGAAAACTTTATTTTTTGTCAATATTGTAATAGTAATTGGAATTTTACTTGGCAAAATGATGACAAACGTTATAATTTCATCCAAAAATGTCACTATTTTACAAGAACAACAAAAAATTGGCAATATTGTGATAAAAGTCAGAAATTTATATGACAAATGTCACCCTTTTGCATTAAAAAGTAATAATTTTTCCATAAAAAAGTTATAATTTAATGAGAAAACATTACAGAAACTGAAAGAATATGAGAAATTGTTCCCAATTTTATAAGAAAAAAGTTGACACATTGTGAGAAAAAGACTGCTTTTTGTTCATTGATTTAAAAAAAAAAAAAGATCTTCATTATTTACTTCAAGTTATTACAGAATATACATTTTTTTTTTAAATGCTTTGTTTTTCTTTTTCATTTTGGCCAAAGGGGGGCATTTCAATTTCATATACACACTTGTAATTACATATGTTGACCAGAGTGGAAGCACTTTTAAAAGCAACACAGTCAATTTGATAAATCCCTCCTTTTTGGGACCACCCTAATTTTGATAGATTTCACCACCAGAGATGCAAATGAGATATTTTCTAAATGCAATGGTGTTCCGTATTGGGACCATGATTTATGTCCTAACTTGTTCACTGGTCCTCATAAGGAAGGTACTTTTCCTTGTGGATGTCTCAAGAAGTGTGGGAATACAAGAACACACACAAACACACACATGTGTTACCTTCTTGAGACCTCCAAAAATGCTCACCTCTTTAGGACCACACTTCATATATATATATATATATATATATATATATATATATATATATATATATGTATATATGTCTTAATTGTATTATCCAGAGAATAGTGCTCGATACCGTGGTAGAGCGCAATATGTAGGTGTGGGAAAAATCACAAGACTACTTCATCTCTACAGAACTGTAGAGGGAACCCCTCATGAAACAGTTCTGTAGAGATGAAGTAGTCTTGTGATTTTCCCCACAACTACATATATATATATATATATATATATATATATATATATATATATATATATATATATATATATATATATATATATATATATATATATATATATATATATATATATATAGGGCTTCACGGTGGCAGAGGGGTTAGTGCGTCTGCCTCACAATACGAAGGTCCTGCAGTCCTGGGTTCAATCTCAGGCTCGGGATATTTCTGTGTGGAGTTTGCATGTTCTCCCCGTGATTGCGTGGGTTCCCTCCGGGTTCTCTGGCTTCCTCCCACTTCCAAAGACATGCACCTGGGGATAGGTTGATTGGCAACACTAAATTGGCCCTAGAGTGTGAATGTGAGTGTGAATGTTGTCTATCTGTGTTGGCCCTGTGATGAAGTGGCGACTTGTCCAGGGTGTACCCCGCCTTCCGCCCGATTGTAGCTGAGATAAACGCCAGCGCCCCCCGCGACCCCAAAAGGGAATAAGCGGTAGAAATGGATGGATGGATATATATATATATATATATATATATATATATATATATATATATATATATATATATATACATATATATATATATATATATATATATATATATATATATATATATATATATATTTGTATTTACAACATTGAAAATATATACCACCCCGAAAGGGGCAAGCGATAGAAAAAATGAATGGATGGATGGATGGACATACTATGCAAATATAAAAAAGCTTGTTGTGAAAAATGACTTGAAATTTCAAAAGAAAAAGGTCACAATTTCACAAGAAAAACTTAAATGTCTGCAGTATTATAATAAAAGTAGCAATTTTACAAGAAAAACTGAACATTTGTGCAATATTATAATAAAAGTTTGAATTTTACCCAATAACAGTCGCAAATTTATAAGAAAAGCTTAAAATATTGGCAGGTGTATGAACAGAGTAGTAATTTTACTCGACAAAAGTCACAATTTTATAAGAACTTGATTTTTTGGCAATATTATAATAATAATGGGAATTTTAATTGGCAAAATTATGACAAAAGTTATAATTTTACTCAAAAAATGTCACTATTTTACAAGAACAACAAAAAATTGGCAATATTGTGAAAAGTCAGAATTTTATACGACAATTTTGTCAAAACGTGGACTTTGGGGTTTGTTTTCCCCGAAGGCAAAGGAAAGTTGGCGCCGGCAAGACGTCAAGGTAGGGACATACTTATTTATTACTAAAAAAAAGGAATAAAAAAACTACAAAAACTTGACTAATAAAACAAAAACTTGCACAAAGGCAGAAACTATGAACATGACACAAAACTCGATAACTGTGACATAAAAAAACAAAAACTTACATGGCATGGCAAGAAGCAAAACTATGGACAGTCTCAGAAGTAAAGTCGCCAGCCGAACTACCTGGCAACTGTGGCTTAAATACTACTGTGGTGATTAATGAAAACAGGTGCGTGACATGGGGACAAGGTGGAAACTAATGGGTTGACATGGAAACAAAGCAGCCCTGCGATGAGGTGGCGACTTGTCCAGGGTGTACCCCGCCTTACGCCCGATTGTAGCTGAGATAGGCGCCGGCGCCCCCCGCGACCCCAAAAGGGAATAAGCGGTAGAAAATGGATAGATGGATGGATGGAAACAAAGCAAACAAGGAAGTGCAAAAACAGGAAACAATGGAGTCTTAAACGAAACAGAACATAACTAAACAAAACATGATCACAAGACATGACAAATTTTATACGACAAATGTCACTATTGTGTATTAAAAAGTTATAATTTTACATAAAAAGTAATCATTTTATGAGAAAATATTGCAATATTACAAAAACAGAATGAATATGAGAAATTGTTCCCAATTTTGTAAGAAAACAAGTTGACACATTGTGGAAAAAAAACTGCTTTTAGTTCATTGATTTAAGAAAAAATATTAATCTTCATTATTTATTTCAAGTTGTTCATTGATATTTATTTATTTATTTATAATTTAAGTTAATGTACCACTGAAAGTCACACACACATTGGGTGTGGTGAAATTACCCTCTGCACTTGACCCATTCCTTCTTCCACCAACTGAGAGATGAGGGGAGCAGTGAACAGCAGCTATGGCTGCGCTCGGGAATCATTTTATTGATTTAACCCCCAATTCCAACCCTTGTTAATCTTCATTATGTACTTCAAATTATTACAGTATGTCTATATACATTTAAATAAATGTTTTGATTTATTTTGACCAAATGGGTTCAACATTTTAATTTCTTACACACAGTTGTAATTACATATGTTGGCCAGAGAGGGAGCACTTCAAATTTAACATACACTTGTTTCTTCATATGTTGAGCAAAGGGGGAGCACTTTTAATGTGGACACAGTCAATTTGAAAAATTCCTCCTTTGTGGGACCCCACTGATTTTTATAGATTTCACCACCAGGGGTGCAAATGAGACACTCTCTATTAGATGCAATGCTTTTCCGTATTGGGACCATGATTTATGTCATCACTTGTTCACCGGTCCTCATATGGAAGCTACTTTTCCTGTCTCAAGAAGGCAAGAAATACAAGAACAGACACACACACACAGACACACACACACACACACACACACACACACACACACACACACACATACACACACACACACACACACACACACACACGCACACACTATTGACCCAGCCCCCCAAGCTCCACTGAAGACAAACGAGGGTAAATGTGTCCTTAATTATCCGTAGAGGGGTCAAAGGACACGCACACACACATACGCACCTAAACCACAATGGAGCTCATTATGTAGACTTACTCAAATTCCCTGTTGTGAGACACATCTTATCCATTATCAGTGACCAGTTCCCTCACCATCACCATCTCACTTCATTGATCATTGCATTATTTCAAAAAAGGTGTTTTTTCTTGTATTTTGTTGGGGTTAGTAAAGCACTAAAAGGTGCTTAACATTTACCCTATTTTCCCAGCTTTAGAGCACACCAGTATTTAAGCCACACCCACCAAAGAGGAAATACATATATTAGCCACACAGTACTATACGGCACATATGTATACCGGTACGAAATATTTTGTAAATGTTCATTTATATACTTTGTATTTTACTGCCTGTCACACGGCAGTAAAATGGCTAATCAAACAAAACAGAAGTCATTGTAATCGACCCACTAACTCCGGAAGTTAGCTTTCCAATTAGCTAAATCAGGGGTCACCAACGCAGTGCCCGCGGGCACCAGGTAACCCGTAAGGACCAGATGAGTCGCCCGCTGGCCTGTTATAAAAATAGCTCAAATAGCAGCATTTACCAGTGAGCTGCCTCTATTTTTTAAATTGGATTTATTTACTGGCATGCTGGTCTCGCTTTGCTCAACATTTTTAATTCTAAGAGAGACAACTCAAATAGAATTTGAAAATCCAAGAAAATATTTTAAAGACTTAGTCTTCACTTGTTTAAAAATGTCATTAATTTTTTTTACTTTGCTTCTTCTAATTTTGAAAAAGACAATTTTAGAGAAAAAATACAACCTTAAAAATTATTTTAGGATTTTTAAACACATATACCTTTTTACCTTTTAAATTCCTTCCTCTTCTTTCCTGACAATTTAAATAAATGTTCAAGTACATTTTTTTTATTGTAAAGAATAATTAATACATTTTAATTAATACGTTTTTTCGACAAAGAATATTTGTGAAATATTTTTTCACACTTATTAGGATTAAAATTTAAAAAAAATTAATCTGGCAAATCTAGAAAATCTTTAGAATCAAATTCAAATCTTATTTCAAAGTCTTTTGAATTTCTTTAAAAAAATTTGTTCTGGAAAATCTAGAAGAAATAATGATTTGTCTTTGTTAGAAATATAGCTTGGTCCAATGCAGATTGCATTTTAACCTATTTAAAACATGTCATCAAAATTCTAAAATTAATCTTAATCAGGAAAAATTACTAATGATGTTCCATAAATTATTTTTTTAATTTTTTCAAAAAGATTCGAACTAACTACTTTTTCTATTCTTTTTTTTTTTTGGTTGAATTTTGAATTTTAAAGAGTCGAAATTGAAGATAAACTATGTTTCAAAATTTCATTTGCATTTTTTTCCTGTTTTCTCCTCTTAAACTATTCAATTAAGTGTTTTTTTCATCATTTATTCTCTACAGAAAACCTTCCGTAAAAGGAAAAAAAATGTACGACGGAATGACAGACAGAAATACCCATTTTTTTATATGTATATAGATTTATTTATTAAAGGTATATTGAGCAAATTGGCTATTTCTGGCAATTTATTTAAGTGTGTATCAAACTGGTAGCCCTTCGCATTAATCAGTACCCAAGAAGTAGCTCTTGGTTTCAAAAAGGTTGGTGACCCCTGTATTAGTGTATGACCGATACACGAATGATTAGATCGATATTTGTCCTCTCAAAATCTTTTTTTTTTTAATGTTTACAAAGTCAGGATACAATATACTGGACAAAGGAGGGCTTTGAGAGTAGGAACCAGATGATTTAAAAGAGTTGTATTTGTTTGATAGACGGATAGATGGATAGACTTTGTATTGCTCAAACAGTTGTATGTCATGAAAGAAGATAAGTATCTGATCCAAATTGGGTTAATATTGTTAACCTGTCAATAGCACTCGCCATACATAAATGGAAAGATGTACAATTAATGTGATTGTTATCTGTGTTGTTATCAGCCGATCTCACTCATGGATGATCAGTATCGTAATCAGCAGCATAAAACCCTGATCCAAAACACTCCTATTAGAGACCCAAAAATATCAAAATGGAAAATGTTGTCAATGTTAAAGGCCTACTGAAATGAGATTTTCTTATTTAAACGGGGATAGCAGCTCCATTCTATGTGTCATACTTGATCATTTCGCGATATTGCCATATTTTTGCTGAAAAGATTTAGTAGAGAACATCCACGATAAAGTTTTCAACTTTTTATCGCTAAGAGAAAAGCCCTGCCTTTACCGGAAGTCACAGACGATGACGTCACCTGTTGAGGGCTCCCTCACATCCTCACATTATTTTTAATGGGAGCATCTTTTAAAAAGAGCTATTCGGACCAAGAAAACGACAATTTCCCCATTAATTTGAGCGAGGATGAAAGATTCGTGTTTGAGGATATTGATTGTGACGGACTAGAAAAAAAAAAAAAGTTAAAAAATTTTTTTTTAAACCAATGCCAAGCACATTGGTTTAATTGTAACTTAGATATTGTTTTTTTTCTTCTATGTAAAGCGCTTTGAGTCAGTAGAGAAGAAGCGCTATATAAATATAAGTCACTTCACTTCACTCTTTCAAAATGTGTTTTTTGGGCGTTTGGATTGGATTACTTGGATTTGCATTATTCTTATGAAAAAAAAATGTATTCACTCTTTTACGATTCAGTCTTTGTCTGACCTTTTGGACAGGATTATTAACCAAACCCAAGGTACCACTGTAATAAAAAGTTAAATAATCTGTTCCAGACATTGTCATAAAACATTTTATTAACTGTAAAGGCAGTATTTCAACTAACATTTAAACAGATTCCTTTTTTACACATTTTTACGGCACATAAGTGGAAAACAAAGTAGACTGGGTAATTTTCTTTGAAAGCACTCGGGAGTTTCAAGTTAGTCTTCTTTGACGCTGTGTTTAGGAAAACTTATGCAGCTCCTTCAGCATCAGACTGTTACGTTCACAGTGCTAGATGGAGCACAGCCATAAGACGTTACAACACACCTATGTGATTAATGTCATCTTTTTTCTTGATGTGCAAAAAAGATGTTAGCGTTTTTTTGTTTTATCTGACCTTTTGTTGATACATATTTAATTTTCCTGAGGGAACTCTCCTGAAGGAATCAATAAAGTACTATCTATATATTTATTAGTGCAGAATATGTAGTATCGATTACAGTTTTCTTGTTTTTTATGAGGTTTTACTTCTGTTAATGTGTGTAAAATCCTGCACTGCAACAATGTAATTTCCCCATTGTGGGGTAAATAAGTCAATCCTAAAATGAGTTTTTTTTTTATTTTAAGACATTTTGGTTCTTTAGAAAAAAGTAAAAATGTAATTAAAAAAAATATGTTAATAAAGTGTGTTTAAGCTCAATAATAGAGACGGACATAGAGATGACACTTTTCTACTCCAAGCGCAGTAATTATCCAAAATAAGTCTAATGTTCTTCTATTGTTACCATTATTGTGGATTTAGCCATACTGTACTAAGAAACCAGGACAGAAATGTGTTCCAAATCTTTGGTTCTATGACTGTAATCAAAATTTCTCCACAAAAAAACTGAAAGACCAAGCTAAAGAGATTTGTAAAGATAGTGTCTTAAATTGCTAATTGGTGTAAGGTTAAAGGGGAACATTATCACAATTTCTGAAGGGTTAAAACCAATAAAAATCAGTTCCCAGTGGCTTATTTTATTTTTCAAAGTTTTTCTCACATTTTTACCCAACACGCAATATCCCAAAAAACGGCTTCAAAGTGCCTGATTTTAACCGTCGTTATATCCACCCGTCCATTATCCTGTGACGTCACAGCGTGACCACACAGAAACAAACATGGCGAATAGCACAGAAAGGTATAGCGATATTAGCTCGGATTCAGACTCGGATTTCAGCGCCGTAAGCGATTCAACAGATTACGCATGTATTGAAACGAATGGTTGGAGTATGGAGGCAGGTAGCGAAAACGAAATTGAAGAAGAAACTGAAGCTATTGAGCCATATCACGACAGACAGCGGCACGGGAGGAAGCGAGGACAAATTTGGCGATCGCCTTCTATCCAACGATTGGTATGTGTTTGTTTGGCATTAAATGTGGGTGGAGGGAAAGGCTGGATGGAAATATAACTACAAATGAGGCATAATGATGCAATATGTACATACAGCTAGCCTAAATAGCATGTTAGCATCGATTAGCTTGCAGTCATGCCGTGACCAAATATGTCTGATTAGCACACTCCACATAAGTCAATAACATCAACAAAACTCACCTTTGTGCATTCATGCACAACCTTATAAGTTTGGTGGACAAAATGAGACAGAAAAAGAAGTGACATAAATCATATCCAGGGGGTTTACCTTGCTCGTCTGCGGGAAGGGACTGCCGTCGTCCCTGAGTAGCTTGCACTCCGGCAGATTCAGTGGTGGTCTATTTTCCAATATTGCAGATTTCGTTGACTTTATCGTTGGAAATGCATCTGCTTTGAGTGTCGCAGGATATCCACGAGGCATGATGTCTCCAAGGTACGACAAAACAGTCGGAAAAACGGAAAATAACAGAGCTGATTTGACTTGGTGTGTGTAATAAGATTGAGAAAATGGCTGATTGCTTAATGTTGTGACGTCACGGGTGAAACGTCATCGCTCGACAGGCTATCAATTGAAAGGCGTTTAAATTGCCAAATTCACCCTTTTAGAGTTCGGAAATCGGTTAAAAAAACACATGGTCTTTTTTCTGCAACATCAAAGTGTATATTGACGCTTACATAGGTCTGGTGATAATGTTCCCCTTCAAGTAAATATGCCCAAATGCGATGCAGGACAGCATGTTAAGCTCTGGAGCAGCGGTTATCAAACGTTTTCAACCAAGTACCATCTTAGAAAAAGCTTAGCTTTCCAAGTACCACCGTAATACAATGCAGTAGCATAGTATGCCTAAGTATTCATTAAAAAACAAGGCAAAGGTTATATTTAACAAGTATAGCTTATATCTGTGGCCACCGTAACATTACACACAGTTTGAACAGTAACATAGTGTTTGGCTATAGGAAAATAAAACACTGTACTTTAATCACTTGATTAAAGTATGGGGGGAGGGGGGTGTCTGGGGCCGGTGTATCTATTTTAAGGAACGCTAATACAAAACCTCACGATAATGTCAGATTGAATGCTAAAACAAGCGCCTTAAAAACATTATGAAATTTTAAATGTTTTTACTGAATGAGACACCCAGAATCTACATGAAAATAAACAATGTGTGATATACAATATTAACTAAGAACGATAAAACACCGAATATTGACGAAATATGAATGTAACACCCCTTCAAGATCGACATATTTTACAGTCAACAAAAATTAAACAAACAGCGAAATATGAACGCAAAGGATAAAAAATAAACCCACCTACAATCTGATATATCATTAAGCTTTAGAACGTTGTTGTAAAAATCTCCTTCCGCGTCTGTCCCTGACACCTGCATTTCAGGCTGGCCGCTCTGGAAACACTCTGTGGAAACGCTCCCCTCCCACACTGCTTGGTGTCTCATCTGAGCTGCTGTGACGTAGATAACCATAGTAACTGGTACTTTATGCAAAAGCGCAGATTCCAACCATTGAAATACTTTGTATCGTTGAAGGTTTACGGTCATTCAAAAACATCACTGCACATCATAATGGCAGCCGCAGTTCCCATCCTCCATCCATCCATTTTCTACCGCTTATTCCCTTTTGGGGTTGCAGGGGGCGCTGGCACCTATCTCAGCTACAATCTTAAAGATCTAAAAAAAATACTTGGGAATAATTGAGACAAGCACCTGGTGATAGGCCCCTCCCACCTCCAAAGACATGCACCTGGGGATAGGTTGATTGGCAACCCTAAATGGTCCCTAGTGTGTGAATGTGAGTGTGAATGTTGTCTGTCTATCTGTGTTGGCCCTGTGATGAGGTGCCGACTTGTCCAGGGTGTACACCGCCTTCCACCTGAATGGAGCTGAGATAGGTTCCAGCACCCCCTGCCACCCCAAAAGGGACAATGCGGTAGAAAATGGATGAATGGATGAAAGCAGATTGAAAGGCTTAAAGGCCTACTGAAATGAGATTTTCTTATTCAAACGGGGATAGCAGGTCCATTCTATGTGTCATACTTGATCATTTCGTGATTATGCCATATTTTTGCTGAAAGGATTTGGTAGAGAACATCGACGATAAAGTTTGCAACTTTTGGTCGCTAATAGAAAAGCCTTGCCTTTACGGGAAGTAGCAGACAATGTGCGCATGACGTCACGGGTTGTAGGGCTCCTCACATCCTCACATTGTTTATAATGTGAGCCTCCAGCAGCAAGACCTATTCGGACCGAGAAAGCGACAATTTCCCCGTTAATTTGAGCGAGGATGAAAGATTCGTGGATAAGGAAAGTTAGAGTGAAGCACAAAAACAAGAAAAGAAAAAAAGAAAAAGTGACGGCTTTAGGCGGCGGCAGTGGGACCGTTTCAGATGTAATTAGACACATCTACTAGGATAATTCTGGAAGATCCCTTATCTGCTTATTGTTTTAATAGTGTTTTAGTGAGATTGTAAAGACATACCTGAAAGTCGGATGGCTGCGGTGAACGCCAGTGTCTCTCAGAGAAGCCTATGGAGGAGCCAAGATCACAGCTGCCTTTTTGAGCTGAAGGAGGAAGTCCCATTATCCACTGAAGTCTCCGGTAAGAGCCGACTTAATATCAAAATTTTCCCATCCAAAAACTTGGTGGTTGATGTAGAAAACATCGTTTGACCGCTCTGTGTTAAAGCTTCACAACAAACAAAGAAACACAGGCTGTGTCTTGGTTGCTAAAGACAGCTGCAATCCACTGCTTTCCACCAACAGCATTGTTCTTTATAGTCTCCATTATTAATTGAACAAATTGCAAAAGATTCAGCAACACAGATGCCCAAATTACTGTGTAATTATGCGATGAAAAGAGACGACTTTTAGCCGTGTGTGGTGCTGGGCTAATATTTCCCCTCCAACCCGAGACGTCACAAACACTCGTCATCATACCGCGACGTTTTCAACAAGAAACTCCGCGGGAAATTTAAAATTGCAATTTAGTAAACTAAAAAGGCCGTATTGGCATGTGTTGCAATGTTAATATTTCATCATTGATATATAAACTATCAGACTGCCATGAATTGATTAACGTGGACCCCGACTTAAACAAGTTGAAAAACTTATTCGGGTGTTACCATTTAGTGGTCAATTGTACGGAATATGTACTGTACTGTGCAATCTACTAATAAAAGTATCAATCAATCAATCAATCAATCAATCAAACTGCGTGGTCGGTAGTAGTGGGTTTCAGTAGGCCTTTAACGGGCCGTAATTTGCCCAGGTCTACACTAGTGGTACCCGTACCACAGTTTGAGAATGACTGCTCTGGAGAATTCTACGACTTTATAATAATAATAATAATAATAATAATGGTTTAGATTTATATCACGCTTTTCTATTGTTAGATACTCAAAGTCCTCACAGAGAAGTGGGAACCCATCATTCATTCACACCTGGTGGTGGTAAGCTACATCTGTAGCCACAGCTGCCCTGGGGTAGACTGACGGAAGCGTGGCTGCCAGTTTGCGCCTACGGCCCCTCCGACCACCACCAATCATTCATTCATCATTCATTCACCAGTGTGAGCGGCACCGGGGGCAAAGGGTGAAGTGTCCTGCCCAAGGACACAACGGCAGCGACTTTGATGTCCATAGGTGGGAAGTGAACCTGCAACCCTCAGGTTTCTGGCACGGCCGCTCTACCCACTACGCCATACCGCCAACTTTAGACAAATGTTTTGTCTAAAATGTTTGAGTTTTTAAGTCACATTTTAACATGTATGCATATTGGATATTACCTATAAGACACATTTTTACCCCAATTTTTTTTTAAAATTATTTTCAGGAACTTTTGATGTGGTGTGATTACAAGGGAAAATACATATACCGTATTTTTCGGACTATAAGTCGCAGTTTTTTTCAAAGTTTGGCCGGGGGTGCGACTTATACTCAGGAGCGACTTATGTGTGAAATTATTAACACATTACCATAAAATATCAAATAATATTATTTAGCTCATTCACGTAAGAGACTAGACGTATAAGATTTCATGGGATTTATCGATTAGGAGTGACAGATTGTTTGGTAAAGGTATAGCATGTTCTATATGTTATAGTTATTTGAATGACTCTTACCATAATATGTTAGGTTAACATACCAGGCACCTTCTCAGTTGGTTATTTATGCCTCATATAACGTACACTTATTCAGCCTGTTGTTCACTATTCTTTATTTATTTTAAATTGCCTTTCAAATGTCTATTCTTGATGTAAGATGTTATCAAATAAATTTCCCCCAAAAATGCGACTTATACTCCAGTGCGACTTAAATATGTTTTTACCTTCTTTATTATGCATTTTCGGCCGGCGCGACTTATACTCCGAAAAATACAGTAACTGCCATTAGCTATTTTGATACCAGAGGATTTCGTGATTTTGATAAATCCTTTTTTACGTAACATACAAAATAAAAACTTCTGCAATATTTCTGACAGGCCAACTTTGTCTGGTATACGTTTGTCTGGTTGTGTTACAGCCCATCGCTTTGAGTGTAGGAAAATAAAAAGGTTTTCTAGTCTAAAAATAAACCCCCTGGCCTGCCCTTGTACCCGCCAATGTTTTGCATTAAGGTATTGTCAAGCCTTGCAAAACGTGTGTCTTTCCCCTCCATTTGTCCCGACCACCACAGTCATTGCTCAGGGTAAATGACGACGTTGAAAAGGTGCCATATATTCCCAACGACATATGGAAGCGGTTATTGCTCACTCTGGAGGTACAGTAACCCAATCCTTGTATACAACCTGAACCCATGTTCCCTTCCTAATGTCTGCCATACCCTGGCACTCCTGACTTTAATAAAGTGATGTGTTTACATATCACTGAATGCTGATGGCTGCGTTTTCTTCAATTTTGAATGTTGGCTTTCTGTCCAAAGCTGCTTCGCACATCAGGACTTACCTCAAAACTTTGTTGGGTCGGACCGTCCAACTAGAAGTCACTAACAATTTACCTTCAGAGTGTTTGTCATGTCCATCATAATGAACGTGTGGATGCCTCTGACGGTAAAAGAGGTTGACGTGACCTCGTAACTCACATGGAGCATCCCTAATTGCCGGTGTGTGGGTGAGCCTCAGTCCCGCAGTGAGGAAGTCATCACTTTAATACCCGGGATTAACTGAACGTACCAGGTGCTGACATAGCAATTTGTTTTTCTAAAAACATAACCAGTTTGACATTTTTAACACTCAAATCAAACTTCTACAATAATTTTACGAGTAGCACTCAGAAAAAATTGGGCTAAATACTACCACCATAGTGATCAACCTGAAAATACAGTAGTGCAATAGGCCTAAATGTTCATTAAAAAAGGCAGTGGTTTTATTTATTTAAGTATATTTAATATTTTGACCACTGCAACATTATACACAGTTTAAATATTAACACTGTGTTCGACTACAGCAGGGGTCCCCAAACTACGGCCCCGCGGAAAGTCTCAAGTTAAAAAAAAAAAAATCAGTCCTTTCTAATACCATTTTCTACTGCTTGTTACTCTTGGTGGCTCCTAGCCGCTCAGGCAAATCATATTGTCTAAAAATGCATTTTCCATCAATAACGTGACATCATTGCGCTTGGAATATATATATATATATATGTATATATATATATATATATATATATATATATATATATATATATATATATATATATATATATATATATATATATATTTATATATATATACATATATATACATATTTATATATATGTATATATATATATACAAACATATATATATATATATACATACATACATATATATATATATATATATATGTATATATATATATATATATATATATATATATATATATATATATATATTGCTCAATACCAGGGTACAGTGGTATATACAATAGGTCAGGAAAAAACACAAAAGGCTATATATCATCCCTACAAGCCTGTTTCACAGGAATTCTCAGGGAAACCTGCGAAACAGGCTTGCAGGGGTGATATAGCCTCCTGTATATACAAACTCCGTTTTCATATGAGTTGGGATATTGTGTTAGATGTAAATATAAATGGAATACAATGATTTGCAAATCCTTTTCAACCCATATTCAGTTTTAGTTTAGTGTCCTTCAGAACTCTTTGTTCTGAAGGACACCACGTCCACAGTTTTTAAATACAATTTGAAATGTGGACTCGTCAGACCACAGAACACCTTTCCACTTTGCATCAGTCCATCTTAGATGAGCTCGGGCCCAGCGAAGCCAGCAGCGTTTCAGGATATTGTTGGTAAATGGGTTTGGCTTTGCATAGTAGAGTTTTAACTTGTACTTACAGATGTAGCGACCAACTGTAGTTACTGACAGTGGTTTTATGAAGTGTTCCTGAGCCCATGTGGTGATATCCTTTACACACTGATGTCGGTTTTTGATGCAGTACCGCCTGAGGGATCAAGAGTCCATCATATCATCGCTTACATGCAGTGGTTTCTCCAGATTCTCTGAACTTTTTGATGATATGACGGACCGTAGATGGTAAAAGCCCTAAATTCCTTGCAATAGCTCGTTTAGAAATGTTGTTCTAAAACTGTTCGACAATTTGCTTACAAATTCGTGACCCTCACCCCATCCTTGTTTGTGAATGACTTAGCATTTCATGGAAGCTGCTTTTATACCCAATCATGGCACCCACCTGTTCCCATTTAGCCTGCACACCTGTGGGATGTTCCATATAAGTGTTTGATGAGCATTCCTCAACTTTATCTGTATTTATTGCCACTTTTCCCAACTTCTTTGTCACGTGTTGCTGACATCAAATTCTAAAGTTGATGATTATTTGCAAAAAAAAAGGGGTTTATCAGTTTGAACATCAAATATGTTGTCTTTGTAGCATATTCAATTGAATATGGGTTGAAAATGATTTGCAAATCATTGTTTTCCGTTTATATTTACATCTAACACAATTTTCCTACTCATATGGAAACGGGGTTTGTATATATATATATATATATATATATATATATATATATATATATATATATATATATATATATATATATATATATATATACATATATATATACATATATATTTATATATAAATATATATATATGTATGTATGTATATATATATATGTATGTATGTATATATAAATTTATATATGTATATATATATATAACTATATGTATAAATATATATATACATATATATATATAAATATATATATATATATATATATATATATATATATATATATATATATATATATATATGTTCTTTGGCGTACTACCAGATGTAGCCTGCATACCAGTAGTGGTACCCATACCACCGTTTGTGAATCTCTGATTTAGTTCATTTGGCAACAGATGTTTCCACAAGCGCAGTTCAATATGTCTGAAAAAGAGAGTAAGAAGCAAAGTTTATCGTTATAATTTAGATAAATATTGTGTGGTAATGTGTTTTAAATCATATCAATAAAAAGATCAAAATTAGACACTTTACTGTTTAGTTGGAGTTACACAAGTGACATTCTCTCTCCATTTGTACCATCCCTCCATCATACCCATACATTTAATTACACTTAGGTTGGACCGGGTGGCAGGGCAGCAGTTTCTGTAGGGAAGACCTTGGCCGATAATACATTTTACTGGATAATAATATTGTCCCGCAAATAATTGCCGATAAACAATATTATTTTAAAGACTATATGCATCATAGCAAATCATGTAATGATGTCATATCGGTCACAGAGTGATATTGTCACACATTGTTAGTCATTTAAAAACTGTCTTTTTGTTTCCTGTCAAGAATGTATACAGGATGGAAAAAAAACGCTAAAAGCATTCTAATGTGTAACATCGATATTTTCTGAAGACAAAATCCAGCAAGATTTAAGGACAAACAACTGACAAAAATGGTCCAATAGAGACAAAACAGAAACACTAAAAAGCCTCAAACAAATGATATGAAAGCAGCTACAAGTTGTAAGACGCAAGGGCAGGTAGGAATCTGATTGAAGAATGAAAAGGACACTTGACAGGCGTAGATGTAGTCTTATATTTTTAAATCTCCAACACCTGGATAAAAGAAACGGCCCAACATTTGTATTTCATTGTACATATTTAAAATGAGAATATAAAAGTTTTAAATCCTGTCATTAAAATATTGGTTGTGAAGCTAAGTAGTTGATGAATATTTGTTTTCAAACGTTCCCTTATCCCGAATCCTCAGACCAAACCTTACACATACTTGAGCCAAATATCTCTCCTGTGTGATTTCACACCGAGCAACACATCCCCCGCATTTTCCCCCTCCTTCACCAGATGGTGTGAAAGTCAAAAACGGAGCTTTTTTCGCAGCAACTCCCCCTCATAAACAGCAAGTTTACAACTGTTTGGGGTAGTCGCTGACATGAGTACACACATGTCATATAGCACCATTAAATTCCAGACCCCGGCCTACCACACACTTGGCAGGAACCCTAACATGGTAGGAATACCAGAAATTGCTTACCGTATTTCCTTGAATAGCCGTCGGGGCACTAATTAATTTAAAACCTCTTCTCACTCCTGCGCTTATTCAAGGTATGCGGTAAAAGTAAGCAGGCGCTAATAATTTTAAAACCTCTTGTCACCCCTGTGCTTACCAGTGGCATGCAGTAAAAAATTGAGTGTGATAAAAAAAATAAATTAATAAATATTTTTTCTGTGGCTGCGGCGCAGTGGTTGGGGACCACTGCTCTACAACATGTCATCGCGACGACCTTTACACAGAGCTATCTGCGTGCCGGCCGGACGCATGCATTTCACTGCTTCTCATACGAGATTGCAATCATCAACAGCCATACCTTTTACACTGATGGTTGTGATATAAACAACTTTAACACTCTTATTAATATGTGCCACACTCTGTGAACCCACACCAAACACATTTCTGGAGAACATCGGCTCTGCAACACATTATAAACGCAACATAAGAATTACCCACAATGCCATCCATCCATGACTCTTGGCTATATTATACACGGTTGGTGCTAGCGGGGTGTATAATATAGCCAAGAGTCATGGATGCATAGGAAACTACATTGTGTTTCCTAGTCATTGAGTAGTTTTGCCATTTAGTTGAAAGTGCCAGTCTCGTCTTTTGTTGCAGCCTGCAAAGTTTTTATAATGCAAGTACTGTATTTTCCCGAGTATAGAGTGCACCGTTATTTAAGCTGCAACTCCTATCCCCCCCCCCCCCCCCCCCATATGCCTTATTAGCCACAGATACATACATTGGGAAATGAGTTATTTACACTGACATATTTTGTAAATATTTATTTACATACCATAGTTGTTTACAAACGGTGGCTGTAACACGGCAGTAAAATGGCTGCTCAAACAAAACAGAAGTCATCCTCATGGACCCGCTCGCTGCTAAAGCTCACTCTCCAGTCAGCTAAACAGACTCAATAACTCCACAGTGACGTTTTGGTCAATTTACGGAGGAAATTGTGAACCTGAAACATTTAAAAAAGGATGCCATTGTAAGTTATTTATAATAACCCAGACGCTTGTAAACGTGTTAGCATAATAGGTAATGCTAACAACGCTCCCTTGATTGTGAAGTGAATTATATTTATATAGTGCCTTTCTCTTGTAACTCAAAGTGCATTACGTCATGACACTGATTATTAAACTTACCTTTTTAAACCAGTGTGGGTGGCACTGGGAGCAAGTGGGTGAAGTGTCTTGCCCAAGGGCAAAACAGCTGTGACTAGGATGACAGAAGCGCGTATCAAACTTAGAACCCTCAGGTTGCTGGCATAGCCGCTCTATTAACTGAGCTACGCTGCCCCATTACGATAGCACATACAAATATGCATGACAGACATCACACACGGGACAGTTTAGTAAGCATGAATCGTTTAAGTTATATTGTAAAACTCACAAATGTTGCTTGTAGTAATGAATGCAGTTTCTATATGAGTAGACATGCTATGGACGGCTAGTAGAAGGAAAAGCACTTCTACTTCTGGTTGAAAGTCTTGGCTTGTTTTTTGTTTTTTTCATGGCCATCAGTGAATACAAATCCTTAATTTAGCTGCACCGTTTCGTAAACCACAGGGTGCAAAGCGTGGGAAAAAGGTAGCTATTTTATAGTATGGAATTTACGGCCTTATATTTATTACACAGCAGCATCTTAGTTATAGTTTGTATTACCAAATTTAGAGTTGAAATCGCCATGTAAAATCAATAAGGCTAATCAGTGGCATATTAATGGCAAATCCGATATAAATTAGCATGGAGCTAGTGCATTTTAAAAAGTGAAGCCTTATTGTATGTTTGAGTTTTTTCTACCAGGCATACTTGCTGTGTTGGCATGGAAAACTGTAACATTACCTAGAGCAGTGATTCTTAACCTTGTTGGAGGTACCGAACCCCGTTAGTTTCATACGCCCAATCACCGAACCCTTCTTAGTGAAAAATATAAATATTGTTTTTAATTCAAGACAAAGTTAAGTGTTTTTGGTAACACTTTAGTATGGAGAACATATTCTAAGTAACACATTCTTAATTTAAAGGTTTTTTGACACTAGGGGAACATATTCTAAGTAACAAAGACTTAATTTAGAGTTATTTGGTTAGGGTTAGGGTTAGAGGGTTAGGGTTATAATGAGGCCATGCCCAATAAGGCATTAATACTTAATGATGACTAGTCAAGAGCCAATACGTTACAAATTTGCATGTTAATAAGCCACTAATTAATGGTGAATATGTTCCCCATACTAAAGCCTTACCATTTTTTTTACTGGTGCACAAAATGAACTGTGTATGAACATCACTTTGTTCAAAGAACAAAACCAACACAGTGCATTAACTCACAACAAATTACACACCTGCAAATTAGTGTGACTTCTGCTGTTGCCGTACCCGTAATACGCCCATAGGAAGAAGTTATTATTGAGACGATGAGTCGGGTGTGTTTTGACGTCTGCCGAACCCCTGAGGCCGACTCACCGAACCTCTAGGGTTCGATCGAACCCAGGTTAAGAACCACTGACTTAGAGGCAGTAATGTTCAAAGCAGGGTATAGTTCTAACTTATGACTGTCAGTAGACTTGATATGGGAGCGCTAAAAACTTCAACTTTTACCATGAATTGATCAACAAGTTGAAAAACTTTTGCGGGTGTTACCATTTAGTGGTCAATTATACGGAATATGTACTGAACTGTGCAATCTACTAATACAAGTATCAATCAATCAACATGGCTACTGGGGTGGAAAGGCAGTGGAAGGGCCTTGGCCTAAAGGACGAGAGTCAGAAAAACACTTAAGATGTTCTGTGAAACTAAATTCATCCAAAATTTTGACCAAAGCGCTAACATCACAAGGAAATGTTTTAAATGTGGAAAAAAAAAATGATAACATGACTCCTTTAGAAAAAAGAAACAAACATTGCTAAAGAGAAGTTAGCTCTGGATGTCAGGAGCGGCTGTGACGTCTCAGGTCGAGAATAGCTCAGTCTTAGTTACATGGGAGGATAAACCTGTCAGAAGAATGAATGCACCATTAAGTTGTGCGGTGAATAGCACCTAAACATGTACGTTTTCCTGCCTTGGGGCGGGTCAAAAGCCCGTGGACTTGAAAGACATATTTCATATAGCGCACACTTCTCTCTCGCTCATAGAAACTGAACGCTTGTCAGAACAGCTCTGGATGATTCATTGAAAGAGTTGAACTCCTCACCCTTGACCCCATTCAAACTTCCTTTTGCACCTGGAACCAGCGCTTTACGTCCCTTCCCGACGGCTATAGTCTTTAAAAGAAAAAGGGGGAAAAGGAAGAGAAAATTATACATATCGAGTTGGAAAGCAGTCGTGCATTTATTGATGATTCTGCATGGGAGTTGCTATGGAGGAGCGGTCCCCTTTCATTTGGGCTGCAAAGACCAAAAGTAGTTAGTATAAATATATGAAGACACAGACGACCGCATGACTGGTGTGATTTGTGGCCTCCACTCTTCCACCAAGTCAGACGCCGAAGAGCAACAATGATAGCTTGTTTTACTATCTTCCACACTATTGCAGTCACACATCCAAACGCTTTTTTGGCATTTGGGAGTAACTGCAGGTCAAGGTATTTTTTTAAAGGGCCCTTGTCTAAAGAGACATAAAAATAGCTGTAAAAGAGAAATCTTTCCTGCAGACATGGTTGCCTGTCCTGAAAGATCTTTTCAGAGAATTTAAAGGCCTACTGAAACCCACTACGACCCACCACGCAGTCTGATAGTTTATATATCAATGATGAAATATTAACATTGCAACACATGCCAATACGGCCTTTTTAGTTTACTAAATTGCAATTTTAAATTTCCCTGGAGTTTCTTGTTGAAAACATCATGTAATGATGACGTGTACGCGTGACGTCACGGACTGTTAGGAAATATTAGCGCTCCACACACACACAGCTAAAAGTCGTCTGCTTTAACGGCATAATTACACAGTATTTTTGACATCTGTGTTGCTGAATCTTTTGCAATTTATTCAATTAATAATGGAGAAGTCAAAGTAGAACAGGGTATCCGCGGATCCTTAAAAAGTCTTAAAAAGTCTTAAATTCATGTATCTAAAATTAAGGCCTTAAAAAGTATTACATTTATTAGACATTTCTAAGATGGTCTTAAATTCAGTACTCCATCCATCCATCCATTTTCTACCGCTTATTCCCTTTCGGGGTCGCGGGGGGCGCTGGCGCCTATCTCAGCTACAATCGGGCGGAAGGCGGTGTACACCCTGGACAAGTCGCCACCTCATCGCAGGGCCAACACAGATAGACAGACAACATTCACACTCACATTCACACATTAGGGCCAATTTAGTGTTGCCAATCAACCTATCCCCAGGTGCATGTCTTTGGAAGTGGGAGGAAGCCGGAGTACCCGGAGGGAACCCACGCATTCACGGGGAGAACATGCAAACTCCACACAGAAAGATCCTCAGCCTGGAATTGAACCCAGGACTGCAGGACCTTCGTATTGTGAGGCAGACGCACTAACCCCTCTGCCACCGTGAATGGTCTTAAATTGTCGGGCCAGTTTTTTTTTTTTTTCGGGGCACGTCTTTGAATAAAAGTTACGGCACGTCTTTGAGTTAGAGTGATTTCAGTGTCAGTCGCGCGCAGAGTCGGGTCGGGCGCAGACTCCTTCCTTTCTTCCTCGCGTTCCGCCTTTGAGTCAGCATGGGGAAATGCAAGTTTTGCAAGCGTTGGCTGGAGGACAGCCGGTTTAAAAGCTGGCTTAAGCCTGTTGCCAATCCCGAGGAGCCCAGGTGCATACTTTGTAAGAGGGATTTCAGACTTGGCATCATGGGAATTAGAGCTGTGGAATCGCACATGCAGTGCGGAACACATAAAATCGCGGCAGAGAGCCAAAAACAAACACCGGGCATCTCTCAGTTCTGCGTCGGTCCAGCGCCAACGCCCCCCAGCTAGCAACAACTGCCGCTAGCAGCACTGACCTGACACTAATCTTCGGCGGGACAGCAACATTAAAATCCGAGGTGTTATGGATCTTGCACACTGTGGTGAAACATCAATCCTACACCTCAAATGACGGGATTGGCGATCTTTTTCGTGCGATGTTTTCTGATTCTCAGGCTGCTAATACATTTTCCTGCGGAAAGGATAAAACAGCATATATTACGAGACACGGATTAGCACCTCACATCCAAAACCTGCTCTTCGACCAAGTCAACGGGTCTCGGTATGTGTTGATAAAATGTTATTCATTTTTACCCTCACCTCGTATATTATGTTTTTACTGGCATTGGTGTTGGTTTGTTTGTTTTGGATGTCAAAGTTTTTGGATCTCTCAAGATTTTTGATAAGCTGTTTGGCAGAGTGGTGCTTATCAGTTTGTTTTTTAATAAACATACAAAAAGTAAACTTGACTGATTGTCATTGAGGTTATAGTACAGTGGGATTCCCAACCATCGCTTATATTTATAGATTTTTTATTATTTTTTTCGGTCTTAAATTTCATTCAAGGTGGCATTAAAAAGGTCTTAAAAAGTCTTAAATTTGACTTGCTGAAACCTGCAGATACCCTGTAGAAAGCTGAAGTTGGTGTTGCGATCCGCTGCTCGGATCTGTACATATTCTGGTTTATTGTTCCATTTTTGTATCACTCTGTTGTTTGACGTCTTTATTTCCTGTTTAGTCCGTCACCATGGCAGCTCATTAGTTCACCTGCCCCTTGTTATCTACGCACACCTGTTTCTTCTAATCACCTCCCTTTTTTAAGCTCGCTCCTTTTCGTTATTCATTCTGGGATCCTAAATTGCCTTCGTGCAACAGAGACGACCATTCGTATGTATATTCCTCTAACTTTGCACGCTACGCTTGTACTTCTATTTCCAGCTCTCAGGCTGATGATTTTGTTTTTCCCTTTTTGTGTGCCTTCGTGCCAATTCTAGTTTTCTGTTTGCTATTCCTAGCTTTTATGCTAGGCTCAAAGACACAGAGCAGTTTGAGCAACTAAAAAAGGATACCATCACTTACATGGATAGCATCAATAAAACCTTGTTGCCAGGAAAACTCAAGTTGTGGTGTTTTCAATTTGGCATACCCCCAAGACTTTTGTGGCCTTTAACTGTGTACGAAATCCCCATCACCAAGGTTGAAAAATTGGAACGTGTGATAAGCACGCAGTTGAAACAGTGGCTTGGAATTCCAAGATGCTTCAGTTCCATCGGACTATATGGACATGGCAAATTGGAATTACCAAACTCGGGACTGGTGGAAGAATTCAAATGCACCAAAGCAAGTCTGGTCATGACGCTAACCGAAACTGAGGATACAGTCATTCGAACAGCGGCCCCCAGAGTAACAGCGGGAAGGAAGTGGATTCCATCAGAAGCTGTTCAAAGTCTGCTCTTCAATTCAGAGATGTGGTTGGGCAAGTACAGCATGGGAGAGCAGGACTCGGACTCATCCCAAAAACTCCCCGATGGCACAAAGCAACCTCAGAGCAGAAGAGACGGCTAGTAGTAGAGGAAGTCAGGAGACAGGAGGAGGGAGAGCGACATGCTAAAGCCGTCTCAATGGCCAAGCAGGGGAGATGGATCAACTGGGAAAGCCTGGAGAAGAAAAAGCTCAACTGGTATGACATCTGGCAGATGGAGGGAGCACGGCTGAGTTTTATCATCAGAGCCACGTACGACCTGCTACCGCCCCCCCTAAATCTGAAAACCTGGTACGGAGAAGATCCCGCCTGTTCCCTGTGTCAAGTACCTGCATCTCTAAGACATATCCTATCAGGGTGTACTATAAGTCTCACCCAAGGACGCTATACTTGGCGGCATAACCAAGTACTTAGAGAGCTTGCATTAACACTGGAACAGAGGCGAACCACCACAAACAATCTCCCACAAACACCAGCAGGAAAGGTCCATTTCACACTATAAAGTCTATGTCAAATGCTGCCGAAAAAGCCAGCAACTGGCTCTGGATTAAGCGCAAGGACCCCAACTGGGCGGTAAAATAAGAGACAATGGTATGCGGTCAGGCTTAGCCCTGACTCAGGGAAAAGGACGACCCTGCCATGCATAGTCCAACAGGATGTGGAGGGTATGGCATGGAGGGGGGTGTACCTGGGACGCTAGGCACACCGTAGAGCCCTCTGGAGACGTTGTGGGCTTCAAATCAACGAAACGTCGATGAAGTAGGGTGCCCACCCGAAGACCCCAATGACATGCTTACCCTCCTTTTCACCACTCCACACCGACTGCTACCGTCAAGACTGTTCCTACTTACCAAAGGGATTGAAACATCTAGTTCTATTTGCTTTACCGTCCTTTGTTTGTTTATCTATTAGCTCCAGTATTTTTGTTCTTTAGCTCCATTTGTTACTTTAATAAATTCATCATACCCTACCGCATTAATTTTCATTAGTTCATTGTCGACGCATCCCTGGAAGATCGAACCCGGCAACAACATGTTTCAGTTGGGAAGCTTTAGCCTTTAGCCACACAAACACACGGTTATTCCTTGTTTAAAATTCCTGGAGGTGAAGCTTTCCTATGGATCAGAGCGGTCAAGCGAACATGGATCCCGACCAAATGTCAACCAGCAGTTTTCAGTGAGAAAATTGTTGTAAAAAGTCGCCACTTACCGGAGATCAGCTGTGCTTGTGCCGTCCATAAAGCTGCCGTTGACTTCCATCAGACACTGGCCTCAAAACACCCGTGGAGACACCCTTCCCACTATCAGGTACTATTAAACTCACAAAAACAATCGCAACACAATATAAAGAATTATCCTAGTAAATGTGTCTAAAAACATCTGAATCCGTCCCAATGCAATCGCCTTTTGGTTTTTTTTTTTCTAGTCCGTCGCTATCAATATCCCCAAACACGAATCTTTCATCCTCACTCAAATTAATGGGGAAATTGTCGTTTTCTCGGTCCGAATAGCTCTTTTTGTTGGAGGCTCCCATTAAAAACAATGTGAGGATGTGAGGAGCCATCAACGGGTGACGTCTGCAACTTCCGGTAAAGGCAGGGCTTTTCTATTAGCAACCAAAAGTTGCGAGCTTTATCGTGGATGTTCTCCACTAAATCCTTTCAGCAAAAATATGGCAATATCGCGGAATGATCAAGTATGACACATAGAATGGACCTGCTATCCCCGTTTAAATAAGAAAATCTCATCTCAGTAGGCCTTTAATGAAAGTTATTGAAAAGTTAATGTTCTAAAACAAAACGATACAGCAGTCAGAAACAAATTAAAATTTACTTTGGATTCCACACGCTGTTTTTGTTAACCTTTGTAACTTCTAACATCGCCAAAATGTTGGTGTGATTACGATTGTTTTTTTCTTGAGGCTGATCCATAACAACGTTTGTTGATGCACAGCAATAAAATTAAATACTAAAGTTGTTTTCATCCATATTGCCGTATTAGGCCGTATCATTCAACCCTATTTCGATTACCCTTGCACCTCCTGGTACCCCAGCACCTCCAAAACCCTCAAATCTAGACTCCAAACATCCCAGAACAAGCTAGTCCGGTTACTTTTAGACCTCCACCCCAGATCACACCTCACTCCAACCCACTTCTCCAAAGTGGGCTGGCTCAGGGTGGAGGACAGAGTAAAACAACTTGCACTGAGCGTAGTCTATAAAATCCGCTACACCTCCCTGATACCGAAGTACATATCAAACTACTTCCTTAACGTAAATGACCGCCATAACCACAACACCAGGGGGAGCGCCACAAACCACGTTAAACCCAGATTCCGATCTAACAAAGGTCTTAACTCATTCTCTTTCTATGCCACATCAATGTGGAATGCACTCCCAACAGGTGTAAAAGTAAGTGCATCTCTATATTCCTTCAAAACTGCTCTAAAACAACACCTCCAGGCAACTTCAACACTTTACTAATACCCTCCTCCATTCACATCCCATCCCCCCGGATTATAAATAACCTAATATAAATAATCAAATGTACTTCTAATGTATATACTTACTCTTATGCTATCTGAACTCACTGTGTTCTCTGCTGGCTGTACATATCCTACTAAGTAAGACCTACACTGTTTCAATGTCCATTTCTCTGTTGATGCAATTGTTGATGACTGATGTACTGATATCAACCAAAGCTCCTCATCCCACCCCCGGATTGTAAATAATGTAAATAATTCAATGTATATACTATGATGATTAACCTGTGTGATGACTGTATTATGCTGATAGTATATATTTGTACCATGAATTGATTAACGTGGACCCCGACTTAAACAAGTTGAAAAACTTATTCGGGTGTTACCATTTAGTGGTCAATTGTACGGAATATGTACTGAACTGTGCAATCTGCTAATAAAAGTATCAATCAATCAAGGTAAATCTGTGACTGTCCACTTTTCCAATTGCGCTAGCCCGAGGCTAATTAAATAGTAATATTTCTATTTGACACTAATCAAATGTTTTTATTCTGTTGATTTATTCATTTGTGACAAAAAATATTATCGAACAATTTGTTTCCTGTGGCGACTTGTCCAGGGTGTTTTGCTGGTGTTTCCTGCCTTTACCCATTCAACATATCTTTACCTGCACTTTACCTACCTTCCCTGCATCCTGGGGCCACACTGGTGCTTCTTTCTGTCACCCATACACGGTGACATCACCCAGACAACATATCTTTACCTGCACATTACCTACCTTCTCTGTATCCTGGTGTCAAACTGGTGCCTCCTTCTTTCACCCAGTCAACATATCTTTACCCGCACAGTACCTACCTTCTCTGCATTGTGTGGTCACGCTGGTGCTTCCTGCTTTTAAGCAGCCATCTTGAGACGGCAGCAGCGCAGCAGCATCAGCGCAGCAGTTCTTTGAAGGCTTGTAAAATCAAAACCGCAGCAGTTATTAAAACTATTTTCTCAACTTTTAATCAGAAGGGTTCAATCTCTCTCCTGTGCGAGTTTGAAGCCGACATAAAACTTTTGCTCAGAGAAAATAATGTTTGAAAAAAGGTGACAGGTTTTTAAAAAAATTTTGTTTTGAAGGGGTGATTGCCAACTTCCTGTACATTTTTGCTGAAGGAAGTAAAAGAATGAAACGTAGGTCTAAGTAAGACCTACATAGAGGTTTTTGTTTCATGTCTCTACAACATTCCTACCGGAAGTTACAAGCAGTTTTGTCTGTGTTTTCTTCTTAGGAGCAGTTTTGTCTGTGTTTTATTCCTAGGGGGCGTTAGAGCGCAATTTTGAGTTTTGGGGGTTTTTTTTTTTTATCAGATCGCAATTTTCGCCCAGTCCTGATGTGTGTGTCCAGTTTGGTGACTTTTGAAGCATTTTAAGGGAGTCAAATTACAGCTCAAAGAGGCAAAAATGACATTTTTTAGGAAACTTTTATTTTGAAGGAGGTTTGCCAACTTCCTGTTGATTTTTCCTGAAGGAGGTCAGTGTATGAAACCTAGGTCAAAGTCAGACCTACATAGAGGTTTTTGTTTCATGTCTCTACGACATTCCTAACGGAAGTTACAAGCAGTTTTGTCTGTGTTTTTTCCTAGGGGGCGCTAGAGCGCAATTTTGAGTTTTGTTTTTTTGATTAGATCGCAATTCAAGCCAGTCCTGATGTGTGTCTTAAATTTGGTGAGTTTTGAAGCATGTTAAGGGGGTCAAATTACAGCTCAAAGAGGCGGCGGTATAATAATATTAAAACCTTAGAAATACAATAGGGTCCTCTGTCCCTAACAACTGGATTAATTGATTGATTGATTGATTGATACTTTTATTAGTAGATTGCACAGTTCAGTACATATTCCGTACAATTGACCACTAAATGGTAACACCCCAATAAGTTTTTCAAATTGTTTAAGTCGGGGTCCACGTTAATCAATTCATGGACAGCACAGTTGTTATCATAGCATTGCAAAGGTAAAATTTACTCATCCCTAAGAACAAATACCATTGCCTATGTACTGTTGTTCTTCTTTAGATTACTGGTCACAAATTAATGAACAGCACATCCACTGGTTAGTTAGGTAATTCACCCCAATTTGCTTCAATTGCCCGAATACATAATCTGTTTGTAATCATCATTAACAATCAGTCAATAATGTGGAAGTCGTATGATCAGTTATTCAATACTTGAAAGTTTAATGACACAAATTAAATACAATAGTGATTCATGGCGCATTTGTTCTGAGTGCCAAAAAGTTAGCTTGTGCACTTAGAGAATATATTTTAGCTGCAAAGAATATTCCCTCTGACACTAATCACACTTAAAATGAGACTTCCAGTGACAGAAGTATTTAATGCTGGCAGTGCTTTGGTTGACTTTGTCCAAACTGCCCACTTTTGCAGAAATGTCTATCTTTGATCACGCTTTCGTGCGGCCGCTGTTGAATGACTTTGTGTGTTGGAGCGCTGTTGGCAAAGAGCTGAGCGCCTTGGGAGAGAAAGCGAGCGAAGTGGACTGCAGCCGCCTGACACTGTAATTCCTTACACGGCTCCCAAGTGCTGTGTGCTGCCACAAATTCAGGGTGAGAGTTTATTTAGAAAACAACCTCACACCACAGACCTCTCGTGTGCCGCCTTTTCTTTTTTATTCTCTTCATAAATTCGAAGCCGAAATAGCCGATGTCATGCAAAGCGCTCGCCGACTAAGTCCTCGTTTTCACACTGGTGGCCGTTAAACATAATTCACGTAAACGACTAAAAATGTAGACATGTGTAACAATCAATCTACTTTACTGTTCACAAGAAAACATCAAGTTATTGCAGATTATACTACTTAGGCTTTTTGTAAGATAACAACCTTCCTTTTTCATCACACGTGCTGCATTTTTGTTGAACTCTTGACATTTGACTCTACTGTGAGATAATATACACAATTCTGTAAACTATAAATGACAAGGGAACAGATGCTCCTATGGTTTCTTAACTAACACCGTCTGGCATCTCATTAAATATTTGATGCAACGGTCCCTAATTGTTTTGCAAGTCTTGCTTCTTTTTTCCCGACTCCCGATGCTCCAAGTCCAACAGTCTATCTACAGTGTTCATGTTGTCTATTAGTCCTTTGTGTGTAGCGCTTGGTTAAGATGTTAGTGACTTTTGGCATCCACAAGGCAGAGCACAATCTCCTTGCTTTGGCATTGCATTGTTAGTTATTTTCTTTTTTGGTATTGAAATATCTTCTTGGTACTTGGATCAAGATAAGAATAAGAAGACCTTTCGGTTCTGATGTTTTTTTAGGTACCAGGAAGTTGCCAGGACATTCCTAAAATGCATTCTATTATGTTTGTAGCCTTAACATGGATAATACGCAATTATCATTATCTTATTGGCAATCTGTAGCGTGTACAATAAATACTACATGAATGTTATCCCTCCTCTCTGAGCTGCCACCTTATCGTGGTAGAGGAGTTTGCGTGTCCCAATGACCCTAGGAGCTATGTTGTCCGGGGGCTTTATGCCCCCTGGTAGGGTCTCCCAAGGCAAACAGGTTCTAGGTGAGGGATCAGACAAAGAGCAGCTCGAAGACCTCTATGAAGAAGAAAAAACATGGACCCAGATTTCCCTCGCCCGGACGCGGGTCACCGGGGCCTCCCTCTGAAGCCAAGGCTCGGAGGTGGGGCACGATGGCGAGCGCCTGGTGGCCGGGCCTGTTCCCATGGGGCCCGGCCGGGCACAGCCCGACGAGGCAACGTGGGTCACCCATCCAATGGGCTCACCACCCATAGCAGGGGCCATTGAGGTCGGGTGCAATGTGAGCTGGGCGGCAGCCGAAGGCAGGGCACTTGGCGGTCCGATCCTCGGCTACAGAAGCTAGCTCTTGGGACGTGGAACGTCACCTCACTGGGGGGGAAAGAGCCTGAGCTAGTGCGCGAAGTCGAGAAGTTCTGGCTGGATATAGTCGGACTCACTTCGACGCACAGCAAGGGCTCTGGAACCACTTCTCTCGAGAGGGACTGGACCATATTCCACTCTGGCGTTGCCGGCAGTGAAAGGCGACGGGCTGGGGTGGGAATTTTTGTTGCCCCCCGGCTCAAAGCGTGCACGTTGGAGTTTAACCCGGTGGACGAAAGGGTAGCCTCCCTCCGCCTTCGGGTGGGGGGACGGGTCCTGACTGTTGTTTGTGCTTATGCACCAAACAGCAGTTCAGAGTTCCCACACTTTTGAGGAGCACTCGAAGGAGTACTGGAAAGTGCTCCCCCGGGTGAGCCCCCTCCTGGGGGACTTCAACGCTCACGTTGGCAACGACAGTGAAACCTGGAGAGGCGTGATTGGGAAGAAAGGCCCCCTGGATCTGAACCTGAGTGGTGTTTTGTTATTGGACTTTTGTGCTCGTCACAGTTTGTCCATAACAAACACCATGTTCAAGCATAAGGGTGTCCATATGTGCACTTGGTACCAGGACACCCTAGGCCGCAGTTCCATGATCGACTTTGTAGTTGTGTCATCGGATTTGCGACCTTATGTTTTGGACACTCGGGTGAAGAGAGGGACGGAGCTTTTTACCGCTCACCACCTGGTGGTGAGTTGGCTGCGATGGTGGGGAGGGAGGCCGGACAGACCTGGGAGGCCCAAACACATTGTGAGGGTCTGCTGGGAACGTCTGGCAGAGTCTCCTGTCAGAGAAAGTTTCAATTCCCACCTCCGGACGAGCTTTGAACATGTCACGAGGGAGGTGCTGGACATTGAGTCCGAGTGGACCATGTTCCGCACCTCTATCGTCGAGGCGGCTGATCGGAGCTGTGGCCGCAAGGTAGTTGGTGCCTGTCGGGGCGGCCATCCTAAAACCCCTTGGTGGACACCAGCTGTGAGGGATGCCGTCAAGCTGAAGAAGGAGTCCTATCGGGTCCTTTTGGCTCATAGGACTCAGGAGGCAGTGGGCAGGTACCGACAGGCCAAGCGGTGTGCACCTTCAGCGGTCGCGGAGGCAAAAACTCGGACATGGGAGGAGTTCGGGGAAGCCATGGAAAACGACTTCCGGACGGTTTCGAAGCTATTCTGGACCACCATCCGCCGCCTCAGGAACGGGAAGCAGTGCACTATCAACATCGTGTATGGTGTGGATGGTGTCTTGCTGACCTCAACTGCGAATGTTGTGGATAGGTGGAAGGAATACTTCGAAGACCTCCTCAATCCCACCAACATGTCTTCCTATGTGGAAGCAGTGCCTGGGGAATCTGTGGTGGGCTTTCCTGTTTATGGGGCTGAGGTCGCTGAGGTAGTTAAAAAGCTCCTCGGTGGCAAGGCCCCAGGGGTGGATGAGGTTGGCCCCAGGGGTGGATGAGGTCCGCCCGGAGTTCCTTAAGGCTCTGGATGCTGTGGGGCTGTCTTGGTTGACAAGACTCTGCAGCATCGCGTGGACATCGGGGGCGGTACCTCTGGATTGGCAGACCAGGGTGGTGGTTCCTCTCTTTAAGTAGGGGGACCGGAGGGTGTGTTCCCACTATCGTGGGATCACACTCCTCAGCCTTCCCGGTAAGGTTTATTCAGGTGTACTGGAGAGGAGGCTACGCCGGATAGTCGAACCTCGGATTCAGGAGGAACAGTGTGGTTTTCGTCCTGGTCGTGGAACTGTGGACCAGCTCTATACTCTCGGCATGGTTCTTGAGGGTGCATGGGAGTTTGCCCAACCAGTCTACATGTGCTTTGTGGACTTGGAGAAGGCTTTCGACCGTGTCCCTCGGGAAGTCCTGTGGGGGGTGCTCAGGGAGTATGGGGTACCGGACTGTCTTATTATGGTGGTCCGCTCCCTGTACGATCAGTGCCAGAGCTTGGTCCGCATTGCCGGCAGTAAGTCGATCACATTTCCAGTGAGGGTTGGACTCCGCCAAGGCTTTCTTTTGTCACCGATTCTGTTCATAACTTTTATGGACAGAATTTCTAGGCGCAGTCAAGGCGTTGAGGGGTTCCGGTTTGGTAACCGCAAGATTAGGTCTCTGCTTTTTGCAGATGATGTGGTCCTGATGGCTTTATCTGACCTGGATCTTCAGCTCTCACTGGATCGGTTCGCAGTCGAGTGTGAAGCGACCGGAATGAGAATCAGCACCTCCAAGCCGAGTCCATGGTTCTTGCCCGGAAAAGGGTGGAATGCCATCTCTGGGTTGGGGAGGAGACCCTGCCCCAAGTCGAGGTGTTCAAGTACCTAGGAGTCTTGTTCACGAGTGGGGGAAGAGTGGATCGTGCGATCGACAGGCGGATCGGTGCGGCGTCTTCAGTAATGCGGACGTTGTACCGATCCGTTGTGGTGAAGAAGGAGCTGAGCCGGAAGGCAAAGCTCTCAATTTACCGGTCGATCTACGTTCCCATCCTCACCTATGGTCATGAGCTTTGGGTGATGACCGAAAGGATAACATCACGGGTACAAGCGGCCAAAATGAGTTTCCTCCGCCGTGTGGCGGGGCTCTCCCTTAGAGATAGGGTGAGAAGCTCTGCCATCCGGGAGGAACTCAAAGTAAAGCCGCTGCTCCTCCACATCGAGAGGAGCCAGATGAGGTGGTTCGGGCATCTAGTCAGGATGCCACCCGAACGCCTCCTAGCGAGGTGTTTAGGGCACGTCCAACCGGTTGGAGGCCACGGGGAAGACCCTGGACACGTTGGGAAGACTATGTCTCCCGGCTGGCCTGGGAACGCCTCGGGATCCCCCGGGAAGAGCTAGACGAAGTGGCTGGGGAGAGGGAAGTCTGGGCTTCCCTGCTTAGGCTGTTGCCTCCGCGACCCGACCTCGGATAAGCGGAAGAAGATGGATGGATGGATGGATGAATGTTTTCCAATAATTCATTCCTAGGTATACTAAAAAATTCATACTAACAACATCCATCCATCCATCATCTTCCGCTTATCCGAGGTCGGGTCGCTGGGGCAGCAGCTTAAGCAGGGAAGCCCAGACTTCCCTCTCCCCAGCCACTTCGTCCAGCTCTTCCCGGGGATCCCGAGGCGCTCCCAGGCCAGCTGGGAGACATAGTCTGCCCAACGTGTCCTGGGTCTTCCCCGTGGCCTCCTATCGGTTGGAAGTGCCCTAACCACCTTCCTAGGGAGGCGTTCGGGTGGCATCCTGACCAGATGCCCGAGCCACCTCATCTGGCTCCTCTCGATGTGAAGGAGCTGCGGCTTTACTTTGAGTTCCTCCCGGATGACAGAGCTTCTCACCCTATCTCTTAGGGAGAGCCCCGCCACCTGGCGGAGGAAACTCATTTCGGCCGCTTGTACCCGTGATCTTATCCTTTCGGTCATGACCCAAAGCTCATGACCATTGGTGAGGACGGGAAGGTAGATCGACCGGTAAATTGAGAGCTTTGCCTTCCGGCTCAGCTCCTTCTTCACCACAACGGATCGATACAACGTCCGCATTACTGTAGACACCGCACTGATCCGCCTGTCGATCTCACGATCCACTCTTCCCTCACTCGTGAACAAGACTCCTAGGTACTTGAACTCCTCCACTTGGGGCAGGGTCTATTCCCCAACCCGGAGATGACACTCCACCCTTTTCCAGGCGAGAACCATGGACTCGGACTTGGAGGTGCTGATTCTCATTCCGGTCACTTCACAGTCGGCTGCGAACCGATCCAGTGAGAGCTGAAGATCCTGGCCAGATGTAGCCATCAGGACCACATCATCTGCAAAAAGCAGAGACCTGACCCCACGGCCACCAAACCAGAACCCCTCAACGCCTTGACTGCGCCTAGAAATTCTGTCCATAAAAGTTATGAACAGAATCGGTGACAAAGGACAGCCTTGGCGGAGTCCAACCCTCACTGGAAATGTGTCTGACTTACTGCCAGCAATGCGGACCAAGCTCTGACACTGATCATACAGGGAGCTCGACCATCACAATAAGACAGTCCGGTACCCCATACTCTCTGAGCACTCCCCACAGGACTTCTCGAGGGACACGATCGAATGCCTTCTCCAAGTCCACAAAGCACATGTAGACTGGTTGGGCAAACTCCCATACACTCTCAAGGACCCTACCAAGAGTATAGAGCTGGTCCAAAGTTCCACGACCAGGACGAAAACCACACTAACAACATAGCAAGAACAAAAATGTGTGTAAATGTTCTGAACACCAATGCCAGTGCTGCCCGGAGTAGAACGATACTGCCCAGGGGACATAACATGAATATAGCCTAACTTGCCCTAGCTGGCGTAAGGTTCTATTTCCAACAACAGCACCTCTGCTGGTTGCAGGCAAGTATTCCACTTTGTTTTGGCGCAATAGCTGCAACAATGACAATCAGCTCCACAAAAACAATTCATACATTTTCCTGATTACTCTTATGGGATTACATCGGGGGGCAATATTTTCCATATATATATATATATATATATATATATATATATATATATATATATATATATATATATATATATATATATATATATATAATATATATATATATATATATATATATATATATATATATTATATATATATATATATATATGTGTGTGTGTGTACACAGCTCCTCAGCCGATTGCCAATCAGTGCCCCCCAAAAGTTCTTGCAAGTCGAACGTTCCTTTCTTTCTGTAACATTGGTCATGTGTTTGAAAGAAAAATTTTAGGAACGCCCCCAACTGTGTTCAACCAATCAGCGTTCTACAGCGCAGCCCACTTCCGATAAGGTTTTGGGAACCTTCCGAAAGTTCCACCGAGCTCACAGGAACTTTGAAAGGTGTCATGTTCTGTGGTCATGTTTTGTTTGGTTATGTTCTGTTGGTTTTTGGACTCCTTTAGTTACTGTTTGTGCACTTTTGTTTGTTTTGGTTGCCGTGGTGGCATGATTTTCACCTGCTGCTGGTGTTCGGACACACGCACCTGTTGTCAATCATGACATGACTATTTAAGCTTGTAGTTGCCAGGTAGTCGGCCTGGCGTCATTGTTTCATGCAATTCCAAAGTTCATGCTGTTTGTTCACTTCATGCCATGGTTACTGACTTTCTATGCTTGTTCATAGTTCATGCTGCTCTGCTCACGTCACCGTAAGTGTTTTTGTATCATGTCCATTCTACCTTAGTGTTAGTTTTGTTCCCTGCGTTAAGTTTTGTGCCTCCGCAGTGAGTGCTTTTTGTTTGTACACTTTTTTAGTTAAAGAGAACATCATTTACTTACCTTCACGGCAGTTCTCGGGAAAACAATCCACGCAGTAAACTGCATCAAAGTCCACGTCTTGACTAAAGGTTCCTGAAGAATTAAATCTAGCGAGATTTGGGTGGAAACACTGTGGGAACTTTATTTACCCGTGTAAATATGAAAGTTCCTGCAGTGTAAAAAGACCTATGGTGTTTACTTTAATTACTGGCTGTAAAACGGTTTCAGTTTTATAACCTAGAGCAGTGGTTCTCAACCTTTTTTCAGTGTATCGCCTGTGAACATTTTTTTATTCATCCATCCATCCATTTCAACCGCTTATTCCCTTTGGGGTCGCGGAGGGCGCTGGTGTCTATCTCAGCTACAATAGGGCAAGTACCCCCTAATCAGAGCAAAGCATTTTTGCTTGAAAAAAAGAGATCAAGAAGTAAAATACAGCACTATGTCATCAGTTTCTGATTTATTAAATTGTATAACAGTGCAAAATATTGCTCATTTGTAGTGGTCTTTCTTGAACTATTTGGAAAAAAAAGATATAAAAATAACTAAAAAACTTGTTGAAAAACAAACAAGTGATTCAATTATAAATAAAGATTTCTACACATAGAAGTAATGATCAACTTAAAGTGCCCTCTTTGGGGATTGTAATAGAGATCCATCTGGATTCATCAACTTAAATCTAAAGATTTCTTCACAAAAAAAAGAAATCTTTAACATGTTTTTGGAACATGTCCACAAAAAAATCTAGCTGTCAACACTGAATATTGCATTGTTGCATTTCTTTTCACAGTTTATGAACTTACATTCATATTTTGTTGAAGTATTATTCAATAAATATATATATAAAGGATTTTTGAATCGTTGCTATTTTAGAATTTAAAAAAAAAAATCTAACGTACCCCTTGGCATACCTTCAAGTACCCCCAGGGGTATGCTTACCCCCATTTGAGAACCACTGACCTAGAGTATTGGAAAAGTATCATTCCCGGAATATAAATCGGATCCAATATGAAGCCAAATAAATCGGACGTCAAAAAAGTTGATTGGGACATCACCAAAAATGACACATTTTTTTCTTTAACTTTGCCCAAAAAATTCCAGCTTTTCCCCTCAAATTAATGATCAATCAATCAATTTTTATTTATATCGCCCTAAATCACAAATGTCTCAAAGGACTGTACAAACCACTACGACTACGACATCCTTGGAAGAACCCACATAAGGGCAAGGAAATCTCACACCCAGTGGGACGCCAGTGACAATGATGACTATGAGAAACCTTGGAGAGGACCTCAAATGTGGGCAACCTCCCCCCTCTAGGGGACCGAAAGCAATGGATGTCGAGCGGGTCTAACATGATACTGTGAAATTTTAATCCATAGTGGCTCTATCACAGCCGCAAGAGTTCAGTTCAAAGCGGATCCAAGACAGCAGCGAGAGTCCAGTCCATAGGAAACAATCCCAAGAGGAGGCGGATCAGCATCGTAGAGATGTCGCCAACCGATACACAGGCGAGCGGTCCATCCTGCGTCCCGACTAGCGGTCCATCCTGGGTCTCGACTCTGGACAGCCAGTACTTCATCCATGGTCATCGGACCGGATCCCCTCCACAAGGGAGGGGGGGACAGAGGAGAAAAAGAAAAGAAGCGGCAGATCAACTGGTCTAAAAGGGAGGTGTATTTAAAGGCTAGAGTATACAAATGAGTTTTAAGGTGAGATTTAAATGTTTCTACTGAGGTAGCATCTCGAACTGTTACCGGGAGGGCATTCCAGAGTACTGGAGCCCGAACGGAAAACGCTCTCTAGCCCGCAGACTTTTTTTGGGCTTTAGGAAACACTAATTAGCCGTAGTCTTTTGAACGCAGATTTCTTGCCGGGACATATGGTACAATACAATCGGCAAGATAGGCTGGAGCTAGACAGTGTAGTATTTTATACGTAAGTAGTAAAACCTTAAAGTCACATCTTAAGTGCACAGGAAGCCAGTGCAGGTGAGCCAGTATTGGCGTAATATGATCAAACTTTCTTGTTCTTGTCAAAAGAAAAATTATTTATGTTTAATCTGGACAAGATTCTTGTACATAGCCCTGCTTCTATGCTGATGGTCATTTGGAGTTTTACAGACAAATAATATAATATGTTAGAATCATTCCTAAAATGTATTTCTGCATGATTTTTGTCACCTTCTTTCCCAACAACCCCTCACAAATTGTTGCGGTGTATATGCTGTACCTCCGCACTGCACAGTAGGCCAAAACTCCCCACGAAGCTTCTCTTGCAGACATGTAAAAGGCGGGACAGATTCGAACTCGGTCCAACTTCAAATTTACAGTCTGAGAACGAAGATCTGAAAATTCCGACGGTTTGGCCAAAATCTTTGAGGAAATTCTGACATCACTTGCGAAACGAGGCTCACGCCGTCGATCGTTAACCACTGTCGCAGCAGGTTTGCGTTAAAACAACACAAGGACGTTTGGTTTGGCGCGTCTGGGGCTTCACCCTAACACTGGACTTCACTGTGGCTTCACGTCAACTTTGCACGCTTTTATGTTCTTCCACTGCACTCACAAGTGGATTAAGTCATAAGACCTTTCTGTTTTTATTAGTCTAGCACAGAAAAGCGGAAAGTTGATTGGTTTGAACTATTAATAAGGCTATGAATTTGCTTCTTCTGCAGGAACACATAATCTTGCAAGGTCATTTGTAAATAGTTTCAATTAGAATCCATATTTTCTTTATAGACTCAATCTGTCTTTGACTGTTTCATCTTTTTGACAGTGGGATGAATTATTGACTGGTGGAGTATTTACAGTAATAGCACAGAGTGTATTGTGTCATCATCATCCCACATGACGATTTGGACTTTTTTTTTTTTTTTCTGTTTTCTATCATTCCCTGTCCTGGTGTTCCTCCTTTGGTTTTACTTCCTGTTGGACTCTTTGTATTCCTTCATTTTCTGATACGTTCCCTGCCAACACACCTGTTTTCCATTAGTTAGTCTAGCCCAGGGGTCGCCAACACAGTGCCCGCGGGCACCAGGTAGCCCGTAAGGACCAGATGAGTAGCCAGCTGGCCTGTTCTAAAAATAGCTCAAATAGCAGCACTTACCAGTGAGCTGCCTCAATTTTTTAAATTGGATTTATTTACTAGCTGGTCTCGCTTTGCTCGACATTTTTAATTCTAAGAGAGACAAAACTCAAATAGAATTTGAAAATCCAAGAAAATAATTTAAAGACTTGGTCTTCACTTGTTTAAATAAATTAATTTATTTTTTTACTTTGCTTCTTATAACTTTCAGAAAGAAAATTTTAGAGAAAAAATACAACCTTAAAAAGGATTTTAAGATTTTCAAACACATACACCTATTTACCTTTTAAATTCCTTCCTATTCTTTCATGACCATTTAAATAAATGTTCATGTAAATTTATTTTTTTAATTGTAAAGAATAATAAATATATTTTAATTTAATTCTTCATTTTAGCCTATGTTTTTTGAACGAAGAATATTTGAGAAATATTTCTTCAAACTTATTATGATTAAAATTCAAAAACATTATTCTGGCAAATTTACAAAATCTGTAGAATCAAATTTAAATCTTATTTAAAAGTATTTTGAATTTCTTTAAAAAAAATTTGTTCTGGAAAATCTAGAAGAAATAATGATTTGTCTTTGTTAGAAATAGCTTTGTCCATTTTGTTATATTTTCTAACAAAATGCAAATTGGATCTTAACCTATTTAAAACATGTAATAAAAGTTCTAAAATTAATCTTAATCAGGAAAAATTACTAATGATGTTCCATAAATTCTTGTTTTAATTTTTTCTAAACAAATTCGATTTTGCTAGTTTTTCTCTTCATTTTTTTTGGTTGAATTTTGAATTTTAAAGAGTCGAAATTGTTTTCTCCTCTTTTAAACTGTTCAAATAAGTGTTTTTTTCATCATATATTCTCTACAAAAAATCTTCCGTAAAAGGACAAAAAATGTTCGACGGAATGACAGACAGAAATTCCCATTTTTTTATATATAGAGATTTATTTATTAAAGGTAAATTGAGCAAATTGGCTATTTCTGGCAATTTATTTAAGTGTGTATCAAACTGGTAGCCCTTCGCATTAATCAGTACCCAAGAAGTAGATCTTGGTTTCAAAAAGGTTGGTGACCCCTGCTCTAGCCTATTTGGTTTACCTGTTGTTTCCTTACCGTGTTGGATCATTGTGCTAAGAATCCGAATCAGAAATACTTTATTATAATCCCCCAGGGGAAATTAAGATTTTCCGCACAATCAAGAGCAGACAAACATTACAGGGAGACAGAACAGGATCGCTGATGGGTCTGCGAAATTCCAGCGCCCCTTACAAAAAAGGTAAGTGTGACAGTGTTGCTCTAGTGGGCTCTCCTGATGCCGACAGATCTTTGCGGTAGACCGGGATTATGGTTTAATAATGTCTTTATTGGCAGCGCACACACGCTAGGACAGCACCCAACTTTTCAGTCTCTGCTCCGGTGGCACCCCGCGACAGTCGCGGTGACTTTGCAGTCTGGCGCGCATAGTTCCTCATGTCTCCCTCCCTCTCTGGCTCTCGTGCATGTGCGTTTTCTCCCCCAGCAGCAACACCCCGTCATGGCCCCGGCCGCTACTGATAAGGGCGACAGGTGATTAGCTGATCAGTCCCAGCTGGGGCATTTCAATCACCTGCCAGCTGGACTTCGAAGCCGGTCCATACACCCCCATACCCGCAGGAGGCGCGCTGACCACGCTCCCCTCCACAGTGAGAAATAATCAAACGTGGGAGAAAAAAAATATTCAGTCTAAGCCTGGGCCCTGGAGACTGGGTCCAGACTGAAGCCAATGGAAAATAACTCATAGCCATAGCACACATAAGCATGTGTGTAAGAGGGAAACATCAAAGAACACAAAGAACACTGAAGACATTAAAAGAGCAGAGCTGATGCAACAAGGCTCTACGGTGTGCCACACCATCGTCTGTTGGGGTAGGGAGGAGCATGGCCAGAGACAGAAGCGGACCCAACAAAGCAACCAAGAAAGCCAACTCCACTTTCGGCCAGTGTCCAGTCTACATGGATGAGCGAGGATACGTCCATAGAGACCGAGGTGTCTGATACCTGCTCATTTAGCCAAGACACTGTGAAGCAGCCCTGTCTTTTCATCCGCATCTTCTCCAGTCTCTCCAGACTGACTCTGGTGTTGCAGAGACTCAGCAGCTGGTCTCCATGGCCAAAAGGCTCCCGGGAGGCAGATCCGGAAGTTCAGAAAAAAGCACTGTAGAAGTCACGAAAGTGCCACCCTTTGTCGCAACAGTCCCAAAGGGTCCCCAACAAAAAGGCAAAAAAAAACAAACAAACAAAAAAAAAATACATGAAAACAAGAGGGAAACATCAGGAATGAAAAAAGCATGACACAGAACACAGAGCTCCTGCCACCAGCAGCTAGTACAGCAGCGCCATCTTGGAAAAATTTAATTAAAAAAAATCTTCAGTCTTCAGTGAACTTCCATGCTGCACTAGATGTGTCTTGTATTGTTTTTTTGATTTTACAACAATGGGCTTTTACCTGGGCTTCACGGTGGCAGAGGGGTTAGTGCGTCTGCCTCACAATACGAAGGTCCTGCAGTCCTGGGTTCAAATCCAGGCTCAGGATCTTTCTGTGTGGAGTTTGCATGTTCTCCCCGTGAATGTGTGGGTTCCCTCCGGGTACTCCGGCTTCCTCCCACCTCTAAAGACATGCACCTGGGGATAGGTTGATTGGAAACACTAAATTGGCCCTAGTGTGTGAATGTGAGTGTGAATGTTGTCTGTCTATCTGTGTTGGCCCTGCGATGAGGTGGCAACTTGTCCAGGGTGTACCCCGCCTTCCGCCCGATTGTTGCTGAGATAGGCGCCAGCTCCCCCCGCGACCCCAAAAGGGAATAAGCGGTAGGAAATGGATGGATGGATGGGCTTTTACCTGCACCTTGCTTGCCTTGCATCCTGGGATAAAGACCAAACATGCCAACACAACAACATAACGTACTGCAGTATATTGAATTGGCCATTTTGTAAACTGTGCCCATGCTCTTTGTTTTGTAGTTCCAAAAACATAGTCCAGAAGATGAGTCACCGTTTTAAGTCAAACAAAGTGTGAATGTAATGCATGGCAGGCTAAGTGTACTGTACTCACTTTATCAGATATCCATGACTGAAAAACTGGAGAGTACAGCAAATGGAATCCAATTTTCTTTTTCTTTTTTTTTTCATCCGTCAGTTTCTATAAGGATGATTATTGGATTAACATTAAAAGACTCTGAAGGACCAGCACCACAAGTTATGAAAGTCTTACAGTACTTAAAATAATATTTACTGCGACTCACCACTAATTGAATTGTGGCTGAGACCACTTAACATGAACCACTCACTTCTCCTCATACTGTATGTCATCTAACATATTCCCTATGCTGGCTGCAGCAGGCTTGCAGACTGGGGTCAACAACTTTGGAATCATGCAATAGCGGGATTAATCTAAATTGGATGGATTTCAGTTACATTTGGTCGGCTAATGATATTTGGAGACGTTGATATTGAATGTTGGTTTTATTACAATAAAAATTACGACTTGAGAATGTATGTTCTCTGTGTGGTGCCAAGCATCGTGACCTTTCGAAATCAGTTTTGGTTAAGAAACTGCTTTTCTGGAGTATAGTTTGTGTTGTTCGCTCTTTTTACTCTCTTTTTGCTTTTAAAGGGGAACATTATAACCAGACCGATGTAAGCGTCAATATATACCTTGATGTTGCAGAAAAAAGACCATATGTTTTTTTTTACTGATTTCCGAACTCTAAAAGGGTGAATTTGGCGATCTAAACGCCTTTCAATTCATTTGCGACACTCAAAGCAGATGCATTTCCAACGATAAAGTCAACGAAATCACAAAGGTGAGTTTTGTTGATGTTGTTGATTTATGTGCTAATCAGACATATTTGGTCACGGCATAACTGCCAGCTAATCGATGCTAGCATGCTATTTAGGCTAGCTGTATGTACATTTGTAGCTATATTTGCATCCAGCCTTTCCCTCCACCCACATTTAATGCCAAACAAACACTGACCAATCGACAAATTTAAGTTGCTCCAGTGGTCAAAAGATGCAATCGTTGGTTAGAAGGCGATCGCCGAATTCGTCCATGTTGCCTTTGTCCGTCGTGATATGGCTCAATAGCTTCAGTTTCTTCTTCAATTTCGTTTTCACTATTTGCCTCCACACTCCAACCATCCGTTTCAATACATGCGTAATCTGTTGAATCGCTTAAGATGCTGTTCTATCTGTCATGTTTGTTTGTATTGGCGTCACGCAGTGACGTCACAGGAAAATGGACGCCTGGATTTACAGAAAATCAGGCACTTTAAAGCCTTTTTTCGGGATATTTCATAATGGGTACAATTTTGAAAAAAACTTAGAAAAATAAAATAAGGCACTGGAAACTGATTTTTATTGATTTTAACCCTTCTGAAATTGTGATAATGTTCCCCTTTAAGAAACTGCTTTTCTGGAGTATAGTTTGTGACTCCTTTTGCTTTTAAGATGATTTAGAAAAAGTCATTTCTCTTTCCTCTTCTCAAGCTGCTATGCCTATCCTGGAGTATTCAGGAGCCTCTTAAGGGAGTCAATAAAAAAAATCAACCTATAGCTAATTTCACCATGCTTGTGCAAAATTCAGGATTAGGAACTTCAATTCAACGAATTAAAAAGTTTTGGAATTTTGCTTGTATTTGCTCCACCCCACTGAATGTTGAATTGGAATTACATGAAGTGGAAGTGAACTCATCACGAGTCAGAGAAACTTCTTAAAGCAAAGTCATAGGACATATTTCAATAAAGGTGTCAGCCCAAATAAATACATAGAGATGTCCTAAATGTGGGATCGGATCTGGGGGCCGATATTGGCCTTTTTTAATAGTTCATCTTTACCGCCGCTGTGTTTACATGGCTGAAGATGGTACGATTACTTCAAAAGAAATGCACGCTTAGGGAGACAATAAGTTACACACATGCACCCTCCATGAATTCCAGGAGGGTGCGTGTCTTGCCAAAACACTTTCAAAATTTGAGCGCAAGCTGCAACAAATGTGCCGTCTATCCACAGTGCGATGCGGCTTCTAAGATACTAAGCCTTACCACTTTTGCCTAAAATAAGGTTGGTTTATTCTTCCAAGTAACATCACCACTGGAGGACTTGAAGAAAAAGAATGGCTAAGCATGCCACACACACACACACACACAAACACACACACACACACAAACAAACACTAAGCGGGACAACACAATAAGTTACATCTTCAATTTGAAATAGGAGTGATCAATCAAGATGTTGAGAATATTTTCTTTTCTGTTTTAACTAATTTCTAAATTATTATTGTGATTTATTGTTTTGTATTAATGACAAAAAGTAAGTCTCTGGATAGAGGAAGGCTTTGAAGGCAAAACCCAAACAATTAGAAAGGGAGGCAACATAATGTTATTGTGGACTATTTGTTGTTTTTTGGTAAACATTTTATAAGTGGCATTGATTGATTGATTGATTGATTGATTGATTGATTGATTGATATATTTTTATATCAAATATGCAAAAAAAACAAGCGCAATCCTGATCCAATACAGTGCTATAACCTTAACAGCCATCATTACACAATTCAATGCTAACAATACTACATTTGATACATAATCAGATTTCCGATAACATTAGCAAATTCTAAACTTAATAAGATAAGCTTTATAAGTGTGTGTCTACTTTAATTTATATAAAACATTTTCAGTTCAATAATCTATTGCCAAAGTATCAGGTTAGTACTCAAATTAAGATTAGGATCTGAGGCCAAAAATATTGTTTGGCACATACCTTCTAAAAATACATTATAATCACTAAGCACTAAAACGTAACACAAATCCCTTAATGTTGAAGTAGTTTTTCAGCATTTTCCATGATTTGAAATTAAAACCGTCTACAGCTCTTAGTTTTATACTTAAAAAATTGGCTCAAAGTTAAGTCAAATGTTACATAGCACAATAAAACACCTTTGACAAAAGCAGTAAAACAATTAATAATACAATATAAAGTGATAAATTAATTAGCACCAACTAACAATATCTTTGACTTTTAGCTGGCTAACATGATAACTGTTTACTACATGTATTTGTTTGGTTTTATAGAAGATGCTTTTATTAATTTAGTTATATTCTAAATATAATGAGCACATTGTATGTCTATGAAATACATGTATGCAAAATATAAATTAATTATAGGGAAACTTAAATAAATGTTTCTGCTTGCAATAATCGTCATTATTGTATTGTCATAAATGCACATCATCAACACTAAAAATTGACCTGTGTGCAATAATACAAAAAATGTATATATATAAGTATATATATATATACAATTTTTGTGTAACTTAACACAGTGTTTATTCAACGCAGTGTTAGTTAACAGAATATAAATGAAAGGTTTTGTTTTTTTTAATGGATTACAGCAAAACATTGTTGTAGTCCTAGAATATTCTCTATACAGTGATTCTGACATACACCAAAATTGCAATTATTCTTCCCGTTTGCCACTTCAATTCAAATTACCATATTTTTCTGACTATAAGTTGCTCCGGAGTATACGTCGCATCGGCCGAAAATGCATAATAAAGAAGGGAAAAAACATATATACGTCTCACTGGAGTATAAATCGCATTTTGGGGGGAAATGTATTTGATAAAATCCAACACCAAGAACAGACATTTGAAAGGCAATTTAAAATAAATAAAGAATAGTGAACAACAGGCTGAATAAGTGTACGTTATATGAGGCATAAATAACCAACTGAGAAGGTGCCTGGTATGTTAACCTAACATATTATGGTAAGAGTCATTCAAATAACTATAACATATAGAACATGCTATACGTTTACCAAACAATCTGTCACTCCTAATCCATAAATCCCATGAAATCTTCTTCCTCTGTGTCGCTTCTAAACAACTCTGCCAACGCCAAAGGTATGCGCCGCTTTCTCTTGTCGTTTTCTGCTGCATATTTCACTACGTCCAGCTTGTAATCTGCAGTACATGATTTAGTTTTCGGTGCCATTTTTGTTCAGCCCTTCTCAGTTTTTATAAGTTACCGCCAACGATAAAATGATCCATTTTAATAGCTACGGCAGTAGCATATAGCAGTTAGCATTCCATGACCCACAATGCACTTCTGCCATGACCCTCCCCCGCCGAATTTTTATTGGTTGACGTGTATGTGACGATTGCTGACGTTTTCTTCGTCTCTTCCACGAATGAGATAAATAATATTATTTGATATTTTACGGTAATGTGTTAATAATTTCACACATAAGTCGCTCAAACTATGAAAAAAACTGTGACTTATAGTCCGAAAAATACGGTAATATAATTGAAAATGTCATGGTCTGTCACCCGGCTCATGGTGTGATTTATGTTTGGGAGTTTTTTCTGTTTTAGTCTGTTTCCTGGGTGCACCCTCTTTCTCTGTTTTCTGTTGGTTGCCATGGGCACTGATTCTCCTCACCTGTCTGTGTTTAGCAATTAGTGTTCCCACCAGGTGTTTTGGTTAATCACTCCCCTTTATAGTTTCCTCTCTCCCAGCATTAGTTGCTGGGTCAATGTTTGCACGAGGCAACATTTACACTCTCCTGTTTTTTCTCCTTACTCTAGTGAATTTTGAATTCCCCGTTTGTTTGTTTTTAGCTCCACGCTTGCTAGCATCCTCAGTTTTGTATTTTTGTCCTACAATAATTTATTATTATTATTATAAACCTTAATCTTACCTGCACGCTACTCCTGCTTGTCTTCTGCCTTGGAAGGAACGCTACCAGTGGAGCTACGCGCCCCTGAAGACGTAACAGAAATTTGAATTTGAAAGTTGTGGACCAACCAAAATTCTGGCTTCAGAATAGTACATGTGTGATAGCTTAGTAAAGCCTAAAACCAATCATTTCCCACTTTGCTGGGTTCTCATTGAGAAGCCCAGGCATATCTTCCCCGCCGATACGCCAATTTGTTATGATTGCTGTGTGAAAAAGCCAAACAACCCACCGGCTCAATCCCGCGTGTAGTCAGTCCAAATATTTGTACTTTAACATCTTTGGCCAAAAGCCTGCATCATCCATCATGGCACACCATGGTCGGAGTCTTAAAAAGTCTAAAAAAGTCTTAAATCCAATAAATTGAATTTAAAGCCTTAAAATGTCTGAAATTCTCCTAAAATCTCATAAAAGGTCTTACGATTTTGAAAGGTCTTAAAAATCTATTGACGTCACTTTTATTTAAAACATGCATAAGTTCCAATCTTTCTTCTTAAATGTTTGTATTTTTTAGGCCACTAAAACGGAACTACAAAACAGAACTAAAGTCGGCCCCCCTTGCTGACCCGTCAGAATTAATTGAGCACCACCAGCTAGTGTGCTGTGCACGCAGCGTTGTGTTGTTACACAGCGAAGAAAACTTCACGAAAGCCCACAGCAAAGCCAAATGACTTGCATAAGATGTGTAAGTAAAAGTTCAACGATTTAGTTGGTGTTGTTTACTTAAATCATATTGCCATCATAGTGCAGTCTACACATTTCTCTTGTGTATGACTGTCATCATAGTGCTGTCTGCACGTATCTTATTTGTGACTGCCATCTGGTGGTCACACTTATCATTACACCATGTACCAAATAAAATTGGTTCGAGGTTGGTAAGTAAAACCAGAATTATTCTGTACATAAGGCGAGTTTTGAGAAAATGAAAGGATTTTAAGTTTGCCTTATAGTGCGAAAATACGGTACATATAATTCATTCTGGACCTATGATTTTACTTTGTTGTTGTATTTTTGGTCTGTATGGATATGGTGTTAAATTATTTTCAAGATGATCTTAAAAAAAGTCTTAAATTTGACATGTAGAAACCTGCAGAGACCCTGAAAGTACACCTCACTCTACTTGGAATAGAAGGCTTCATTTAGTGAAAGGATTTGAAGTTAGCCTTATAGTCCGGAAAATACGGTACTTACACATAATTCTGTATCTATGATTTTACTTTGTTGTTGTATTTTTGGTTTGTATGGATATTAGGGGTGTGGGAAAAAATCAATTCGAATACGAATCGAATCGTTTACGTTGTGCGATTCAGAATCGATTCTCTCTTTTTTTTTTTTAAATCAATCCAACAAACCACTACACACCAATACCATAACAATGCAATCCAATTCCTAAAACCAAACCTGACCCAGCAACACTCAGAACTGCAATAAACAGAGCAATTGAGAGGAGACACAAAAACGACACAGAACAAACCAAAAGTAATGAAACAAAAATGATTATCAACAACAGTATCAATATTAATTATAATTTCAGCATAGCAGTGATTAAAAATCCCTCATTGACATTATAATTAGACATTTATAAAAAAAAAAGAACAATAGTGGCACAGTGGCTTACACTTGCATCGCATCTCATAAGCTTGACAACACACTGTGTCCAATGTTTTCACAAAGATAAAATA